>NC_069499.1:1141320297-1141585297 GCF_027579735.1 Bombina bombina
TATCCAGAAGGTATCCCTGAGATATTATCTCTAGCGCCCAGGGATCCTGGACATCTCTTGCCCAAGCCTGGGCGAAGAGAGAAAGTCTGCCCCCCACTAGATCCGATCCCGGATCGGGGGACCTCAATTCATGCTGTTTTAGGGGCAGCAGCAGGCTTCCTGGTCTGCTTGCCCTTGTTCCAGGACTGGTTAGGTTTCCAGCCTTGTCTGTAGCGAGCAACGGCTCCTTCCTGTTTTGGTGCAGAGGAAGTTGATGCTGCTCCAGCTTTGAAATTACGAAAGGAACGAAAATTAGACTGTCTAGCCTTAGCTTTGGCCTTGTCCTGAGGCAGGGCATGGCCTTTACCTCCTGTAATGTCAGCGATAATCTCTTTCAACCCGGGCCCGAATAAGGTCTGCCCTTTGAAAGGTATATTAAGCAATTTAGACTTAGAAGTAACATCAGCTGACCAGGATTTTAGCCACAGCGCCCTGCGTGCCTGAATGGCGAATCCTGAATTCTTCGCCATAAGTTTAGTAAGAAGTACTACGGCCTCCGAAATGAATGAATTAGCTAGTTTAAGGACCCTAAGCCTGTCCGTAATGTCGTCCAGAGTAGCTGAACTAATGTTCTCTTCCAGAGACTCAATCCAGAATGCCGCTGCAGCCGTGATCGGCGCAATGCATGCAAGGGGTTGCAATATAAAACCTTGTTGAACAAACATTTTCTTAAGGTAACTCTCTAACTTTTTATCCATTGGATCTGAAAAGGCACAGCTATCCTCCACCGGGATAGTGGTACGCTTAGCTAAAGTAGAAACTGCTCCCTCCACCTTAGGGACCGTTTGCCATAAGTCCCGTGTGGTGGTGTCTATTGGAAACATTTTTCTAAATATCGGAGGGGGTGAGAACGGCACACCGGGTCTATCCCACTCCTTAGTAACAATTTCAGTAAGTCTCTTAGGTATAGGAAAAACCTCAGTACTCGCCGGTACCGCAAAATATTTATCCAACCTACACATTTTCTCTGGTATTGCAACTGTGTTACAATCATTCAGAGCCGAACAGTAGCCATATCCTGTAATGTGATTTGTAATGGCCGCCCAGATGTACTCGGCGCTACAATATCACGCACCTCCCGATCGGGAGATGCAGGTACTGACACGTGAGGCGAGTTAGTCGGCATAACTCTGCCCTCGTTGTTTGGTGAAATTTGTTCAATTTGTACAGATTGACTTTTATTTAAAGTAGCATCAATACAGTTAGTACATAAATTTCTATTGGGCTCCACTTTGGCATTGCAACAAATGACACAGGTATCATCCTCTGAATCAGACATGTTTAACACACTAGCAAATAAACTTGCAACTTGGAATACAATTCAATTAGAATAATATTAAAAACGTACTGTGCCTTTAAGAAGCACAGAAGATCTATGACAGTTGAAAATTAATAAATTGAAAACAGTTATAGTGTAAACAACACAACTTTAGCAAAGGTTTAATCCCATTAGCAAAGATAACAAATTCTGAAAGCAGGAAACAAATTACAGAATAAACGTTTTTTTATCTCAGTCAAACTATAATTCTCACAGCTCTGCTGAGAGAAATTACCTCCCTCAAAATAAGTTTTGAAGACCCCTGAGCTATGTAGAGATGAACCGGATCATGCAGGAAATACAATGAGCTGCTGACTGAAATATTTGATGCGTAGCAAAAGCGCCAAAAAACGGCCCCTCCCCCTCACACACAGCAGTGAGAGAGAACAGAAACTGTCAGAAAAAAGATTAAGCAACTGCCAAGTGGAAAAATAGTGCCCAAACATTTATTCACTCAGTACCTCAGCAAATGAAAACGATTTTACATTCCAGCAAAAACGTTAAACATAATTTCTAGTTATTAAACAGCTTTATGTACTTCTTACAGTGTAATTCTAGTGAAGTACCATTCCCCAGAATACTGAAGTGTAAAGTATACATACATGACATTATATCGGTATGGCAGGATTTTCTCATCAATTCCATTGTCAGAAAATAAAAGCTGCTACATACCTCTATGCAGATTCATCTGCCCGCTGTCCCCTGATCTGAAGTTTACCTCTCCTCAGATGGCCGAGAAACAGCAATATGATCTTAACTACTCCGGCTAAAATCATAGCAAAAACTCTGGTAGATTCTTCTTCAAACTCTGCCAGAGAGGTAATAACACACTCCGGTGCTATTTTAAAATAACAAACTTTTGATTGAAGATATAAAACTAAGTATAATCACCATAGTCCTCTCACACATCCTATCTAGTCGTTGGGTGCAAGAGAATGACTGGGAGTGACGTAGAGGGGAGGAGCTATATGCAGCTCTGCTGGGTGAATCCTCTTGCACTTCCTGTTGGGGAGGAGTAATATCCCAGAAGTAATGATGACCCGTGGACTGATCACACTTAACAGAAGAAATCTCTTTGCAGGAGGTCTTAACTTGAAACCAATTCTGTACCCTTCTGAAACAATGCTCTGAATCCAAAGATTGTGAACAGAATTGATCCAAATTTCCTTGAAAAAACGTAACCTGCCCCCTACCAGCTGAGCTGGAATGAGGGCCGCACCTTCATGTGGACTTAGAAGCAGGCTTTGCCTTTCTAGCTGGCTTGGATTTATTCCAGACTGGAGATGGTCTCCAAACTGAAACTGCTCCTGAGGATGAAGGATCAGGCTTTTGTTCTTTGTTGAAACGAAAGGAACGAAAACGATTATTAGCCCTGTTTTTACCCTTAGATTTTTTATCCTGTGGTAAAAAAGTTCCTTTCCCACCAGTAACAGTTGAAATAATGGAATCCAACTGAGAACCAAATAATTTGTTACCCTGGAAAGAAATGGAAAGTAAAGTTGATTTAGAAGCCATATCAGCATTCCAAGTTTTAAGCCATAAAGCTCTTCTAGCTAAAATAGCTAGAGACATAAACCTGACATCAACTCTGATAATATCAAAAATGGCATCACAGATAAAATTATTAGCATGCTGAAGAAGAATAATAATATCATGAGAATCACGATGTGTTACTTGTTGCGCTAAAGTTTCCAACCAAAAAGTTGAAGCTGCAGCAACATCAGCCAAAGATATAGCAGGTCTAAGAAGATTACCTGAACACAGATAAGCTTTTCTTAGAAAGGACTCAATTTTCCTATCTAGAGGATCCTTAAACGAAGTACCATCTGACGTAGGAATAGTAGTACGTTTAGCAAGGGTAGAAATAGCCCCATCAACTTTAGGGATCTTGTCCCAAAATTCTAATCTGTCAGACGGCACAGGATATAATTGCTTAAAACGTTTAGAAGGAGTAAATGAATTACCCAAATTATCCCATTCTTTGGAAATTACTGCAGAAATAGCATTAGGAACAGGAAAAACTTCTGGAATAACCACAGGAGCTTTAAATACCTTATCTAAACGTTTAGAATTAGTATCAAGAGGACCAGAATCCTCTATTTCTAAAGCAATTAGTACTTCTTTAAGTAAAGAACGAATAAATTCCATTTTAAATAAATATGAAGATTTATCAGCATCAACCTCTGAGACAGAATCCTCTGAACCAGAGGAATCATCAGAATCAGAATGATGATGTTCATTTAAAAATTCATCTGTAGGGAGAGAAGTTTTAAAAGATTTTTTACGTTTACTAGAAGGAGAAATAACAGACATAGCCTTCTTTATGGATTCAGAAACAAAATCTCTTATATTATCAGGAACATTCTGCACCTTAGATGTTGAAGGAACTGCAACAGGCAATGGTACTTTACTAAAGGAAATATTATCTGCTTTAACAAGTTTGTCATGACAATCAATACAAACAACAGCTGGAGGAATAGCTACCAAAAGTTTACAGCAGATACACTTAGCTTTGGTAGATTCAGCACTTGACAGCGATTTTCCTGTAGTATCTTCTGACTCAGATGCAACGTGAGACATCTTGCAATATGTAAGAGAAAAAACAACATATATATATAAAGCAAAATTGATCAAATTCCTTAAATGACAGTTTCAGGAATGGGAAAAAATGCCAAAGAACAAGCTTCTAGCAATCAGAAGCAATAAAAAATGAGACTTAAATAATGTGGAGACAAAAGTGACGCCCATATTTTTTCGCGCCAAATAAGACGCCCACATTATTTGGCGCCTAAATGCTTTTTGGCGCCAAAAATGACGCCACATCCGGAACGCCGACATTTTTGGCGCAAAATAACGTCAAAAAATGACGCAACTTCCGGCGACACGTATGACGCCGGAAACGGAAATAGAATTTTTGCGCCAAAAAAGTCCGCGCCAAGAATGACGCAATAAAATGAAGCATTTTCAGCCCCCGCGAGCCTAACAGCCCACAGGGAAAAAGTCAAATTTTAAGGTAAGAAAAATGTTAAATTAAAATGCATTATCCCAAATATGAAACTGACTGTCTGAAAATAAGGAAAGTTGAACATTCTGAGTCAAGGCAAATAAATGTTTGAATACATATATTTAGAACTTTATAAACAAAGTGCCCAACCATAGCTAGGAGTGTCACAGAAAATAAGACTTACTTACCCCAGGACACTCATCTACATATAGCAGATAGCCAAACCAGTACTGAAACGAGAATCAGCAGAGGTAATGGTATATATAAGAGTATATCGTCGATCTGAAAAGGGAGGTAAGAGATGAATCTCTACGACCGATAACAGAGAACCTATGAAATAGACCCCTTAGAAGGAGATCACTGCATTCAAATAGGCAATACTCTCTTCACATCCCTCTGACATTCACTGCACGCTGAGAGGAAAACCGGGCTCCAACTTGCTGCGGAGCGCATATCAACGTAGAATCTAGCACAAACTTACTTCACCACCTCCATCGGAGGCAAAGTTTGTAAAACTGAATTGTGGGTGTGGTGAGGGGTGTATTTATAGGCATTTTGAGGTTTGGGAAACTTTGCCCCTCCTGGTAGGAATGTATATCCCATACGTCACTAGCTCATGGACTCTTGCTAATTACATGAAAGAAATGTCAAATTTCGTCCTCAAAACTGCCTTATCCTGAAGTAAAAATACCAGAAACTCTTCTAGCAGAAGAGATAGCCAAAAGCAACAAAACCTTATTAAAAAAAGTTTAATATCCACCTTATGCTTGGACTCAAAAGGAGGAGCTTGCAAAATTTCAATATCAAATTAAGATTCCAAGAAGGAGAAATTGTCTTAAAGGGACACTGAACCCACATTTTTTCTTTCGTGATTCAGATAGAGCATGAAATTTTAAGCAACAGGGACAGAACAAGACAGGGACTGACTTGTTCTGTGATCTAGATAGATCTTGTGAGATAGCCGAGTATGATCACTGCAAAGCTGAAAAGGCCCCTTGTGAAAACGAGCCAACGAAATATCATCTGAAGCAGCAATCATAAGACCTAACATCTCCATGCAAAGAGTGACTGAGGGTAGAAGAAAGAGACTGAAGGTTTTGACAAGCTGACACCAGCCTCAATCTTCTTTGAACTGCCAAAGAGTGACTCAAGGAAACTTAATCTACTCCCAGAAAAACAACTCTCATCTGATGAACCAAATAAATCTTTGGAAAACATTATCCAACCATGTTGCTGAAGAAACAATAACAGTCTGCTGGTGTGAGATTCTGCTAAATGTAAAGATTGAGCTTGAAACAAGATATTGTCCTAGTAAGGAAAAACTGCAATGCTCTGATTACAGACAAAGGGGTACCAAGAACCTTTGAGGATATTCTGGGAGCTGCCGCCAGAACAAATAGTAGAGCAACAAATTGAAAATGCTTGTCTAGAAAAGCAAATCTTATAAATTGATATTGTTCCCTGTAAATTGGAACATGAAGGTAAGCGTCCTTTAAACTTACCTTTTAGAACAAAAGGCAGAATAGTCTGAATAGTTTCCATTATGAATGTAGAAACTTTGAGAAGCTTGTTCAGACATTAAAGATCCAAAACTGGCCTAAACGTTCCTTCCTTCTTTGGCACAATGAAGAGATTTGAATAAAAGCTCATCCCCTGTTCCAACAGAGGAACAGTAACAATCATTCCCATAGATTCTAGATCTGAAAAATGACTGGAAAAAGGCCTGAGCCTTTAAAGGATACTTTGAAACATTGCACAAAATAAATCTTCCTCTGGGAGGCCTTATTCTGAAACCTTTTTGGTAAACTTGAGAGACTATACTGAAACCAAGCCTCCTGAAAAACGCGCAATCTACTCCCGTATCAGATCCTCTAGATTGAACGCTGCACCTTCATGCAGACTTGGATGGGGGAGTAGATTTTTTGGACTGCTTAAACTTGTTCTAGTTTGAACTAGGCTTCCAAGCAGAGCCAGAGGAACTTCATTTCTGAGAGGAGGAATCTGATTTCTGAACCCTGTACTAATTAAAGGAGCGAAAACAATTAGAAGCTTTTTGTCCTGAGGATAAATAGCTCCCTTACTTCCAGTAACAGTAGAGATAATAGAATCTAACCCAGAACCAACCAACATATTTCCCTGAAAAGAGAGAGATAAAAGCCTCGTTTAGAAACCATATCAGAAGACTAAAACTTTAACCATAAAGCCCTTCTAGAAAGCACTGCTGAGTATTTAGTATTTATCTAAATGATGTCAATAACAGCATCACAATTTAAAGCATTAGCACTTTTAAACAATTTCAAAATTTTTAATACATCTTCACTAGCAGAATCTTCAGAAAACTGCTAAGAAAGACTATTTAACGAAATGAAAGAAGCAGTAGCCACAGCAGCAATAGAAACTGCTGGCCTAAAAATATAACCTGCTTAATGAAAAGTCCTCTTATGAAAGGATTCTAGCTTTCTATCTAAAGTGTTTTTAATGGAAGAGCTACGTTCCAAAGGGATAGTAGTATGCTTAGCCAAGGTTTAAATAGCCCCATCAACTTTAGTAATAGATTCCCAAAGTTTAATATTAGAAGCTGGTAAAAGATAACATTTTCTTAAACCTTGCAGAAAAATTAAAGGGGCGACGCATGCTAACTAGATAACTGACACATGCATGCCTGAACAACAAGCTCAAGAGAAAACGCTGCACAAGCAAACTAGGCCAGCACGCACCATAAAACTAAACAAGTAAAGATGCGCAAACAAAGCCGATGCGTGCTAAAAAATTGGTAACATGTTCGAAAACTAAATACAAAAAGAAAGACAATAAGCAGACACACACAAACGTAATTCGAGCATGCACAAAATAACCATGTGCTAAAAAAACAAAAAAGTGAAAAACATAAGGTGTGTATAATAAAAAAAAGCAGGTTCAAGCACCCAAATCTCCATATTGGACATATAAGGAAAATGCCTGCCAGTCCCCTGGTTATGATGTACAACAATAAGTGTACCTACTAACTGCCTATAGGCTATGTGAGTTCCCACATAAATAATCTACATATTAACCTAATAAGCACCCACACTACAGGACTTTTTCAGGAAAAAAATGCTTCCAGTAGATAGCCAATCAAGTGCTGTACTCAGAGGATAGAAGTATAACGACAATCCAACAGGAGGAGGCCAGGGACCAGACCCCATGACACCTGTGGCAGGCCTGTGACTAACTTCCACTGGGTGTAATTGTGTCACTGGCCAGTACTTCACAAACTTCCCTCTATCCAAACAGCAACTCTCTGAAGGGAAAATGGACCTCAAATCGGTCTGAGAACCACTCTCACAGAAAAACACCTGGAGCACCTCAATTTTTCACATTCCTCCTGCAGAATACTGGTTTACCAGTGAAGTGGGAGCATTTTTAAGGGCTCTTGGATGTTTAGGAATCTTTGCATCCACCTATTGGCCACGAGTGGAATCCCCAGGATAAATGACTCCTAACCTCTCACTATCTTCAATTCACCTTTGAAACGCACAAACATTAGTAATTAAAAATTAAATTAAATTGTTTGCCACTTGACATTATTTTGCATTTAGTGGAGAAAAAACATTAAAACTTACAGATATATATATATATATATATATATATATATATATATATATATATATATATATATATATATATATATATATATATATATATATATATATATTTGAAAAATAAAGTTCTCATTTCAGACAAGGGGGACAACACATTATTACAAAGTACATATTCTCCTACTGAGGGTCTCCTCCATCCTAACAGTATAAGAAATGAGAAAGCGCTTTTGCTGCTGGGCCCTGGTTCCCAATTGCAGAGCATTCAGATTTTGCAGGATTTTCATGGTTTTGGAAGTCTGTCTCACATTGTAATTAAAACTGGGACAATCAACAGCTATGGCAGGTAGTGGGTAAGACCTCCTAACCAGTGATAATCCAGCAGAATGCTGGACAATCCGGAAACATTCATGAGGAGGAGAGGCCTTATATTACAGTGCTCTCCCCAGGACCTTTCTTTTTAGCAGGTGCACCAACCGATAGATGTTACTGACCACCCAGCTAAAATGTTTAACCAATATTAAAGGGACAATCAACACAAATGTTTTTATTGTTTAAAAAGATAGATAATCTCTTTATTACCAATTCCCCAGTTTTGCACAGAAAATATGGGTATATGAATATACTTTTTACCTCTGTGATTACCTTGTATCTAAGCATTCTTCTGACAGTCCCCTGATCACATGACTTTTTATTTATTATCTATTGACTTGCATTTAAGCCAATTAGTGCTGTGTTGTGCACAACCCACAAGTGTGAGCACAATGTTATCTATATGGCTCACATGAACTAGCACTCCCCTGTTGTGAAAAGCTAATAAAAAAGCATGTGATAAGAGGCTGACTTTAGTGGCTTAGAAACAGGCGGAAATTTAGAGGTTTAAATGTTATAAAGTATATTAATATAACAATGTTGGTTGTACAAAGCTGGGATAATGGGTAGTAAAGGACTTATCTATCTTTTTAAACAATAACACATTTTTGTTGACTGTCCCTTTATGCTAAAATTACCTCATATTAAAAATGTTTTTATTGCACAAATTATCATTAATTTTATGTTAAAGGGACAGTACAGTAATAATTAGACATTCATGATTTAAACAGAGCATATCATTTTAAACAACTTTCCAATTTACTTTTATTATTATTTAATGTGCGTCCTTTTGTTATCCTTTCCTGAAAAGTTTATCTAGATAAGATCAGGAGGAGCAAATAACCTAGGTTCTAGCTGCTGATTGGTGGCTATATATATATATATATATATATATATATATATACACACATGCACACACATATACACACTGGCCTTGGCTCACCAATGTGTTCAGTTACGAACCAGTAGCACATTGCTGCTCCTTCAACAAATGATACCAAGAGAATGAAGCTAATTTGATAATAATAATTTGATAATAGAATAAAACTGGAAAATTGTATGTTCTACCTAATTCATGAAAGAAAATGTTTGGTTTTCATGTCCATTTAAATTAATTAATTTGTGCCTTAAAAAAAAATTAGTACACTGCTCCCACCTGGCTACTTCATAATGCCACACTGCTGGCAACATTTTCTGTGGAGAACATTGAGTTACTCAAGGCTACTATATATTTTGTCACCTAAGATTGTGGAAGTTACTTTTATTTGCATTAATAAAAAAAGTAAAAATAAATTTAAAATATAGCTGCAAGCAGCAATAGAGGTGGCCATGCGCATCGACTTTGCAATGGCATACAAGCAGCTAAGTCACAAAATAAAGCTTTATAGAAATTTTTAAAATTCTAACATTAGCATTTGGAGAGAAAAAAACACATTTTCGAAAATTTGGCGTTTTTCAAGATGGCTGCCCTGCCATATGACCATTACATTCATCACGATCAGATGTAACTCTAGGTCATAAGATTTTGTTTTACAGCAAATTTTACAGCTTTAACATAAGCGGTTGCAAAGAAAACACATTTTCGAAATTTTTGCGTAAACCAATATGGCTGCCACAGCTTGTGACCAATTCCTTTAACATGAACAACTGTGATTCTAGGTCACAATATAAGGTTAGTTAGCTAGTTTCACAGTTCTAACATAAGCGGTTGCAGAGAAAATAGATTTTCGAAATTTTTGTGCAAAACAAAATGGCTGCCTAATCATATGATATACAGCCTCCATATTATGCACAATTGTTCTTACCATAGATGTCAATAAACATGGCAAAAATAAAGCAATTTTGTAAAACGGTTTTTGTTTTATTATTAGTTTAAAAATATTGCCTTTAGGGGTCATGACTATGTGTACTCATGTGTCTGCTACACTGTAATATAGTTAAATAGTGTAAACATAAAGCATAAAGTGCAAATTTACACAATTAAACAGCGATAAAAAGGCAAATGGCTCATAGCAGCTATGTTGATCATGGAAAATTCGCAGTTTGAACAAACTTGGCAGAGGACCTTGCAAGGAGCACATGTGCAAAATTGTGCTTCATTGCACTTAGCGGTTGCAGAGAAGAAGATGTTTAAAGATTTTCGCACATTTCAAAATGGCAGCTAGGTCATGTGACTAAATCACTTCTCTTGAACAAACTTTATTCTAGGTCAATACAGCAGTACACACAGCAAGTTTCACAGCTGTAACATAAGCGGTTCTGGAGAAGAAGATTTTCAAGCGGTTGTTGAAATTTGTCGCAAAAAGCAATATGGCTGCTAGATCACATGACCTATGAGATTTATGTTGTATAGGGATTATGCACAGCATAGATCTTTAGCATTGTGCCAAGTTTCATGAGTTTTTGAGTTATGCTGTTGTTTTTATAAGCACTTGAAAAAAGTGGCGGAATAATAATAATAAAAAAAATAAATAATAATAATAAATATAGCTGCAAGCAGCGATAGGGGTGGCCACGCGCATCGCCTTTGCAAAGCATACAAGCTGCATATGGCTACACAGCATATTTCACAGCTTTAACATAAGTGGTTGCAAAGAAATCACATTTTCTAAATTTTCGCGTAAATCAATATGGCTGCCATAGCTTGTGACCAATTCCTTCAACATGGACAAATGTGACTCTAGGTCACAATATAAGGTTATACAGCTAGTTTCACAGCTATAACATAAGCAGTTGCAGAGAAAATAGATTTGTGAAATTTTTGCATAAAACAAAATGGCTTCCAGATCACATGATATACATACTCCATATTATGCACAATAATTCTCACCATAGATGTCAATAAACATGGCAAAAATAAAGCATTTTCGTGAAACGGTTTTTGTTTTATTATTAATTTAAAAATATCGTTAATCATTTTTGAACAATTCAAAATTGCTGCCAAACCACATTACGTATCAACTTCTCTTGAACAAGTCTGAATGTAGTCATAAGCTAACTCTGTAAACAAAATTTCAAGTCTGTGCCATAAGCGGTTTCGGAGAAGAAGATTTTTGTAGTTTTCAAAAACAGCGCATACGAAACAAAATGGCCGCCAAGCTATGCGTTGTATGGCTTTCAAATTGCACATACTAATGCTCACTATAGACCTCTACAATTTGCATTAGTTTCATGAAAATTGGCAAATGTTTTATTTTACGAAGGCGACTGCGCAGCACAAATTTTTACTGAAATATTGTCTTTGAGGGTTATGACTATGTGTAATCATGTGTCTATTACACTGTAATATTGTTAAATATTGTAAAATTAATGCATAAAGTGCAAATTTACACAATTAAACGTCGATAAAAAGGTTAATGTCTCACGGCAGCCATGTTTATTAAGGAAAAATCGCAGTTTGAACAAACTTGGTAGAGGACGTTGCAAGGAGTATATATGCAAAATTGTGCTTTACTGCACTAAGCGGTTTAAGAGAAGAAGATGTTTAATGATTTTTGCAAAATGCAAGATGGCTGCTACATCATGTGACCAAGGCACTTCTGTTGAGCAATGGCAAATCTAGGTCATAGCAGCACTGAGCAAAGCAAGTTTTAACATTGTAACATAAGCAGTTCCAGAGCTGAATATTTTTAAGCGTTTATCGAAATTTGTCGCAAAAAAACAAAATGGCTGCCTAACCATATGACCTATGAGTTCAATGTTGCATGAGATGTAGCATTGCAATAGGCTGTACCAGCATACCTGATTTCAAGAGTTTAGCATAAGTAATTTGTGTTTTGTGAGCAATTGACTCAAAAGAGGCAGTATTGAATTAGAAATAATTACGATAAACAGAAAACCGATATTGCTGCCGCATCATGTGACTGATTCTCTCCTAATGAGCAATTTTGAATCTAGGTTACAATATAAGACTGTACAGCAAATTTCACAGTTCTTACATAAGCGGTTACAGAGAAAATAGACTTTTGAAATGTTAGCGTAAACCAAGATGGCTGCCCGATCGTAAGATATACAGCCTCCACATTACGCATAATAGTGCTCATTATAGATGTCAGTAAACATGGCAAAAAAAAAGCATTTTTGTAAAACGGTTTTTGTTTTATTATGAATTTAAATATATCGTTAAGCAATTTTGAACAATTCAAAATGGCTGCCAAACCACATGATGTATCAACTTCTCTTGAACAAATCTGAATGTTAGTCATAAGATAACTCTATAAACAAAATTTCAAGTCTGTCCTATAAGCTGTTTCGAAGAAGAAGATTTTTATAGTTTTTAAAAATGGCGCATACGAAACAAAATGGCCACCAAGCTATGCAATGTATGGCTTTCAAATTGCACATACAAATGCTCACTATAGACCTCTACAATTTGCCTAAGTTTCATGAAAATTTGCAAATGTTTTATTTCACGAAGGCGACTGCGCAATGCGAATTTTAACTGCAATATTGTCTTTAAGGGTTATGACTATGTGTAATCATGTGTCTATTACACTGTAATATTGTTAAATATTGTAAAACTAATGTATAAAGTGCAAAATTACGCAATTAAATGGCAATAAAAAGGTTAATGTCTCACAGCAGCCATGTTGATTATGGAAAAATCGCAATTTTAACAAACTTGGTAGAGGACCTTACAAGGAGCATATGTGCAAAATTGCGCTTTATTGCACTAAGCAGTTTAAGAGAAGAAGATGTTTAAAGATTTTCGCAAAAAGGCAAACCAGACCGGTGATCCTCTACCTGCTTTTCATGCTATACTTAGCATATCGATGATGAAAACTGCTTCCTCCAATCGCTGTATGGCCTCACGAGCTGGACGCCTTGGGGTGCTCACAATGATTGGAGGAAGTCGGTCTCGTCATTGCGGTGCTAAGTACAGAGGCACTGCAGGCGGAGGAACGCCGGTCTCGTTTTGTTAAAGAAAAAGGTAAGTATTTTTTTTAAAAAATGCTTCAATGTTAATTTTTATTAATGAAAGTTCCCCTGTTTTTAATAGTATTTTTAAAAACCGGGCACATATTCATTCCAATTTACATTCACCTTAAATATTTAAAGGGATACTAAACCCAAACTTTTTCTTCAATGATTCAGATTTTAAGCAACTTTCTAATTTACTCCTATTATCAATTTTTCTTCGTTCTCTTGCTATCTTTATTTAAAAATCAGGAATGTAAAGCTTAGGAGCCAGACCATTTTTGGTTCAGAACCTGGGGTACGCTGGCTTATTGTGGCTAAATATAGCCGCCAATTAGCAGGTGCCCTTTAAAGTAGGTGCTCCAACAAAAAAACATAATTTATGCTTACCTGATAAATTTATTTCTCTTGTAGTGTATCCAGTCCATGGATCATCCATTACTTATGGGATATTAACTCCTCCCCAACAGGAAGTGCAAGAGGATTCACCCAGCAGAGCTGCTATATAGCTCCTCCCCTAACTGCCATTACCAGTCATTCGACCGAAAACATGCAGAGAAAGGAAAACCATAGGGTACAGTGGTGACTATAGTTTAATGGAAAAATTACCTGCCTTAAAGTGACAGGGCGGGCCGTGGACTGGATACACTACAAGAGAAATAAATTTATCAGGTAAGCATAAATTATGTTTTCTCTTGTTAAGTCCATTACTTATGGGATACCAATACCAAAGCTAAAGTACACGGATGACGGGAGGGACAGGCAGGCTCTTTATACGGAAGGAACCACTGCCTGAAGAACCTTTCTCCCAAAAACAGCCTCCGAAGAAGCAAAAGTGTCAAATTTGGAAAATTTGGAAAAAGTATGAAGAGAAGACCAAGTTGCAGCCTTGCAAATCTGTTCAACAGAAGCCTCATTCTTAAAGGCCCAAGTGGAAGCCACAGCTCTAGTAGAATGTGCTGTAATTCTTTCAGGAGGCTGCTGTCCAGCAGTCTCATAGGCTAACCGTATTATGCTACGAAGCCAAAAGGAGAGAGAGGTAGCCGAAGCTTTTTGACCTCTCCTCTGACCAGAATAAACGACAAACAGGGAAGACGTTTGTCGAAAATCCTTAGTTGCCTGTAGATAAAATTTCAGGGCATGGACTACATCTAGATTGTGTAGCAGACGTTCCTTTTTCGAAGAAGGATTAGGACACAAAGATGGAACCACAATCTCTTGATTGATATTCCTGTTAGTGACCACCTTAGGTAGGAACCCAGGTTTAGTACGCAGAACTACCTTGTCTGAATGAAAAATCAGATAAGGAGAATCACAATGTAAGGCAGATAACTCAGAGACTCTTCGAGCCGAGGAAATCGCCATTAAAAACAGAACTTTCCAAGATAACAACTTGATATCAATGGAATGAAGGGGTTCAAACGGAACCCCCTGTAAAACATTAAGAACTAAGTTCAAACTCCATGGTGGAGCAACAGTTTTAAACACAGGCTTGATCCTAGCTAAAGCCTGACAAAAAGCTTGAACGTCCGGAACTTCTGACAGACGTTTGTGTAAAAGAATGGACAGAGCTGAAATCTGTCCCTTTAAGGAACTAGCGGATAAACCCTTTTCTAAACCTTCTTGTAGAAAAGACAATATCCTCGGAATCCTAACCTTACTCCATGAGTAACTCTTGGATTCGCACCAATATAAGTATTTGCGCCATATCTTATGGTAAATCTTTCTGGTAACAGGCTTCCTAGCCTGTATTAAGGTATCAATAACTGACTCAGAAAAACCACGTTTTGATAAAATCAAGCGTTCAATTTCCAAGCAGTCAGCTTCAGAGAAATTAGATTTTGATGTTTGAAGGGACCCTGGATCAGAAGGTCCTGTTTCAGAGGTAGCGACCAAGGTGGACAGGATGACATGTCCACTAGATCTGCATACCAAGTCCTGCGTGGCCATGCAGGCGCTATTAGAATCACTGATGCTCTCTCCTGTTTGATTCTGGCAATCAATCGAGGAAGCATCGGGAAGGGTGGAAACACATAAGCCATCCCGAAGGTCCAAGGTGCTGTCAAAGCATCTATCAGAACCGCTCCCGGATCCCTGGATCTGGACCCGTAACGAGGAAGCTTGGCGTTCTGTCGAGACGCCATGAGATCTATCTCTGGTTTGCCCCAACGTCGAAGTATTTGGGCAAAGACCTCCGGATGAAGTTCCCACTCCCCCGGATGAAAAGTCTGACGACTTAAGAAATCCGCCTCCCAGTTCTCCACTCCCGGGATGTGGATTGCTGACAGGTGGCAAGAGTGAGACTCTGCCCAGCGAATTATCTTTGATACTTCCATCATTGCTAGGGAGCTTCTTGTCCCTCCCTGATGGTTGATGTAAGCTACAGTCGTGATGTTGTCCGACTGAAACCTGATGAACCCCCGAGTTGTTAACTGGGGCCAAGCCAGAAGGGCATTGAGAACTGCTCTCAATTCCAGAATGTTTATTGGTAGGAGACTCTCCTCCTGATTCCATTGTCCCTGAGCCTTCAGAGAATTCCAGACAGCGCCCCAACCTAGTAGGCTGGCGTCTGTTGTTACAATTGTCCAGTCCGGCCTGCTGAATGGCATCCCCCTGGACAGATGTGGCCGACAAAGCCACCATAGAAGAGAATTTCTGGTCTCTTGATCCAGATTCAGAGTAGGGGACAAGTCTGAGTAATCCCCATTCCACTGACTTAGCATGCACAATTGCAGCGGTCTGAGATGTAGACGTGCAAAGGGTACTATGTCCATTGCTGCTACCATTAAGCCGATCACCTCCATGCATTGAGCTACTGACGGGTGTTGAATGGAATGAAGGACACGGCATGCATTTTGAAGCTTTGTTAACCTGTCTTCTGTCAGGTAAATCTTCATTTCTACAGAATCTATAAGAGTCCCCAAGAAGGGAACTCTTGTGAGTGGAAAGAGAGAACTCTTCTTTTCGTTCACCTTCCATCCATGCGACCTTAGAAATGCCAGTACTAACTCTGTATGAGACTTGGCAGTTTGAAAGCTTGAAGCTTGTATCAGAATGTCGTCTAGGTACAGAGCTACCGCAATTCCTCGCGGTCTTAGTACCGCCAGAAGAGCACCCAGAACCTTTGTGAAGATTCTCGGAGCCGTAGCCAATCCGAATGGAAGAGCTACAAACTGGTAATGCCTGTCTAGAAAGGCAAACCTTAGATACCGGTAATGATCTTTGTGAATCGGTATGTGAAGGTAAGCATCCTTTAAATCCACTGTGGTCATGTACTGACCCTTTTGGATCATGGGTAAAATTGTCCGAATAGTTTCCATTTTGAACGATGGAACTCTTAGGAATTTGTTTAGGATCTATAAATCCAAGATTGGCCTGAAAGTTCCCTCTTTTTTGGGAACCACAAACAGATTTGAGTAAAACCCTTGTCCTTGTTCCGACCGCGGAACCGGATGGATCACTCCCATTAATAAAAGATCTTGTACGCAGCGTAGAAACGCCTCTTTCTTTATTTGGTTTGTTGACAACCTTGACAGATGAAATCTCCCTCTTGGGGGAGAGAATTTGAAGTCTAGAAGGTATCCCTGAGATATGATCTCTAACGCCCAGGGATCCTGGACATCTCTTGCCCAAGCCTGGGCGAAGAGAGAAAGTCTGCCCCCCACTAGATCCGTTCCCGGATCGGGGGCCCTCGATTCATGCTGTCTTAGGGGCAGCAGCAGGTTTCCTGGCCTGCTTGCCCTTGTTCCAGGACTGGTTAGGTCTCCAGCCTTGTCTGTAGCGAGCAACAGCTCCTTCCTGTTTTGGTGCAGAGGAAGTTGATGCTGCTCCTGCTTTGAAATTACGAAAGGAACGAAAATTAGACTGTCTAGCCTTAGGTTTGGCTCTGTCTTGAGGCAGGGCATGGCCTTTACCTCCTGTAATGTCAGCGATAATTTCTTTCAACCCGGGCCCGAATAAGGTCTGCCCTTTGAAAGGTATATTAAGCAATTTAGATTTAGAAGTAACGTCAGCTGACCAGGATTTTAGCCACAGTGCTCTGCGTGCCTGAATGGCGAATCCGGAATTCTTAGCCGTAAGTTTAGTTAAATGTACTACGGCATCTGAAATAAATGAGTTAGCTAACTTAAGGGCTTTAAGCTTGTGTGTAATCTCATCTAATGGAGCTGATTCAAGTGTCTCTTCCAGAGACTCAAACCAAAATGCTGCTGCAGCCGTGACAGGCGCAATGCATGCAAGAGGTTGCAATATAAAACCTTGTTGAACAAACATTTTCTTAAGGTAACCCTCTAACTTTTTATCCATTGGATCTGAAAAGGCACAGCTATCCTCCACCGGGATAGTGGTACGCTTAGCTAAAGTAGAAACTGCTCCCTCCACCTTAGGGACCGTTTGCCATAAGTCCCGTGTGGTGGCGTCTATTGGAAACATCTTTCTAAATATCGGAGGGGGTGAGAACGGCACACCGGGTCTATCCCACTCCTTAGTAACAATTTCAGTAAGTCTCTTAGGTATAGGAAAAACCTCAGTACTCGCCGGTACCGCAAAATATTTATCCAACCTACACATTTTCTCTGGTATTGCAACTGTGTTACAATCATTCAGAGCCGCTAACACCTCCCCTAGTAATACACGGAGGTTTTCCAGCTTAAATTTAAAATTTGAAATATCTGAATCCAGTTTGTTTGGATCAGAACCGTCACCCGCAGAATGAAGCTCTCCGTCCTCATGTTCTGCAAATTGTGACGCAGTGTCTGACATGGCCCTAATATTATCAGCGCACTCTGTTCTCACCCCAGAGTGATCACGCTTACCTCTTAGTTCTGGTAATTTAGCCAAAACTTCATTCATAACAGTAGCCATATCCTGTAATGTGATTTGTAATGGCCGCCCAGATGTACTCGGCGCTACAATATCACGCACCTCCCGAGCGGGAGATGCAGGTACTGACACGTGAGGCGAGTTAGTCGGCATAACTCTCCCCTCGTTGTTTGGTGAAATATGTTCAATTTGTACAGATTGACTTTTATTTAAAGTAGCATCAATACAGTTAGTACATAAATTTCTATTGGGCTCCACTTTGGCTTTAGCACATATAGCACAGATATCTTCCTCTGAATCAGACATGTTTAACACATTAGCAAATAAACTAGCAACTTGGAAATACTTTTCAAGTAATTTACTATAATATGAAAACGTACTGTGCCTATAAGAAGCACAGAAAAAGTTATGACAGTTGAAAATTAATAAACTGAAAAGTTATAGCATCAAATCTTTGTAAAAAACACAATTTTAGTAAAGGATTGCTCCCATTAGCAAAGGATAACTAACCCTGATAGCAGAAAAAAAAAAAAATACAGAAATAAACGTTTTTTTTTTATCACAGTCAACTACAATCTCACAGCTCTGCTGTGAGTGATTACCTCCCTCAAAACAAGTTTTGAAGACCCCTGAGTTCTGTAGAGATGAACCGGATCATGCAGGGAAGACAATAAACTTCTGACTGAATTTTTTGATGCGTAGCAAAAGCACCAAAAAAGGCCCCTCCCCCTCACACATAACAGTGAGAGAGATCAGTAAACTGTCATAAATTAAATAAAACGACTGCCAAGTGGAAAAAAATAGTGCCCAAAACATTTTTTCACCCAGTACCTCAGAAAATTAAACGATTTTACATGCCAGCAAAAAACGTTTAACATTAATAAATTGAGTGTTATTAAAAAGCCTGTTGCTAGTCCCTGCAAATTAGGCTAAAGTTTTATGCATACAGTATAATTCCAGTGAAGTGCCATTCCCCAGAATACTGAAGTGTAAAATATACATACATGACAGCCTGATACCAGTTGCTGCTACTGCATTTAAGGCTGAGTTTACATTATATCGGTATGGCAGAATTTTCTCATCAATTCCATTGTCAGAAAATAATAAGCTGCTACATACCTCTTTGCAGATTAATCTGCCCGCTGTCCCCTGATCTGAAGTTTACCTCTCCTCAGATGGCCGAGAAACAGCAATATGATCTTAACTACTCCGGCTAAAATCATAGAAAAACTCAGGTAGATTCTTCTTCAAATTCTACCAGAGAAGGAATAACACACTCCGGTGCTATTATAAAATAACAAACTTTTGATTGAAGGTATGAAACTAAGTATAATCACCACAGTCCTCTCACACATCCTATCTATTCGTTGGGTGCAAGAGAATGACTGGTAATGGCAGTTAGGGGAGGAGCTATATAGCAGCTCTGCTGGGTGAATCCTCTTGCACTTCCTGTTGGGGAGGAGTTAATATCCCATAAGTAATGGATGATCCGTGGACTGGATACACTTAACAAGAGAAAACACAAATTGCAACCAGAATCTGGGAAAGATGCAGAATTTTCAACAAATTAAAAGTTGACAAGCTGCCACTGAAAGTAAGTTATATAAAAATGTAATTCCTTTGGCTCCCCTTGTTTGCTTTAAAATCCCCTTATATTTAAAGGACTCAAAAAGTCTATATAAAGTGAAGTTGCATTTATATACAGTTGCAAGAAAAAGTATGTGAACCCTTTGGAATGATATGGATTTCTGCACATATTGGTCATAAAATGTGATCTGATCATCATCTAAGTCACATCAATAGACAATCACAGTCTGCTTAAACTAATAACACACAAAGAATTAAATGTTGCCATGTTTTGATTGAACACACCATGTAAACATTCACAGTGCAGGTGGAAAAAGTATGTGAACCCCTAGACTAATGACATCTCCAAGAGCTAATTGGAGTGAGATGTCAGCCAACTGGAGTCCAATCAATGAGATGAGATTGGAGGTGTTGGTTACAGCTGCCGTGCCCTATAAAAAACACACACCAGTTCTGGGTTTGCTTTTCACAAGAAGCATTGCCTGATGTGAATGATGCCTCGCACAAAAGAGCTCTCAGAAGACCTACGATTAAGAATTGTTGACTTGCATAAAGCTGCAAAGGGTTATAAAAGTATCTCCAAAAGCCTTGCTGTTCATCAGTCCATGGTAAGACAAATTGTCTATAAATGGAGAACGTTCAGCACTGATGCTACTCTCCCTAGAAGTGGCCGTCCTGTAAAGATGACTGCAAGAGCACAGCGCAGACTGCTCAATGAGGTGAAGAAGAATCCTAGAGTGTCAGCTAAAGACTTACAAAAGTCACTGGCAAATGCTAACATCCCTGTTAGCGAATCTACAATACGTAAAACACTAAACAAGAATGGATTTCATGGGAGGATACCACAGAGGAAGCCACTGCTGTCCAAACAAAACATTGCTGCACGTTTACAGTTTGCACAAGAGCACCTGGATGTTCCACAGCAGTACTGGCAAAATATTCTGTGGACAGATGAAACCAAAGTTGAGTTGTTTGGAAGAAACACACAACACTATGTGTGGAGAAAAAGAAGCACAGCACAGCACACCAACATCAAAACCTCATCCCAACTGTGAAGTATGGTGGTGGGGGCATCATGGTTTGGGGCTGCTTTGCTGCATCAGGGCCTGGACGGATTGCTATCATCGAAGGAAAAATTAATTCCCAAGTTTATCAAGACATTTTGCAGGAGAACTTAAGGCCATCTGTCTACCAGCTGAAGCTCAACAGAAGATGGGTGTTGCAACAGGACAATGACCCAAAGCATAGAAGTAAATCAACAAAAGAATTGCTTAAACAGAAGAAACTATGCCTTCTGAAGTGGCCCAGTCCTGACCTCACCCGATTGAGATGCTGTGGCATGACCTCAAGAAAGCGATTCACACCAAACATCCCAACAATATTGCTGAACTGAAACAGTTCTGTAAAGAGGAATGGTCAAGAATTACTCCTGACCGTTGTGCACGTCTGATCTGCAACTACAGGAAACGTTTGGTTGAAGTTATTGCTGCCAAAGGAGGTTCAACCAGTTATTAAATCCAAGGGTTCACATACTTTTTCCACCTGCACTGTGAATGTTTACATGGTGTGTTCAATAAAAACATGGCAACATTTCATTCTTGGTGTGTTATTAGTTTAAGCAGACTGTGATTGTCTATTGTTGTGACTTAGATGATGATCAGATCACCTTTTATGAAAAATTTGTGCAGAAATCCATATCATTCCAAAGGGTTCACATACTTTTTCCTGCAACTGTAAATTATATAATCTGTATGTACCCCATAAAAAAAATCCAGCATTGCTCAGTGAGTCTACGCAGCTAATCTTATGATAATATCATGTAATGCACAAGACAGTGAATTAGAAGGGCAGTAAAGGGCTCCAAAGTCAGCCTTTGCAACAGCTTATTTTACTGAGCATTATAGTGTAAAAGTGTCTCTCCTTCACCTAAAGAATATTAGTGACCACCCCTTAATGAGATACACATTTTTTAAATGTAAAGATTGCTTTAGAAACAATCCTAGAGGGGCTTCATCATATTGACAAGGCATTTTATAGAATCTCGTCAGACCAGAGAGCGTTAGAGAATCAGACCCTTACGCCCCAATAAAAAAAAAGGTAGGCTCAGAGGTGTGCATGTGTCTTGAACTTTATGCAATTTATGTGCCAAAAGCAGTCAAAATTTTACTCAACAAGTAGCAACCTGTCACAATGTATGTAAAACAATATGTTACAGTTGCATAAACTGCTGACACTTCATAAGTAAAATAACAAGTGAGGCGTGACACTTTAGATATATGTCATAGTATATACAGGAACCATGGTTTTGTAATGTCTGCATCCATACAAAAAAAAAAAAAGTATGACTTGGCTAAATGAAAGCTTTACAGCTCGTAAATGAACATTCAAGGTGGGAGAACAAATTGTAGTAAATAAAATGTCATTATTTTGCCAATCAAGTGCTAAATCCCTATTGCTATAAGCACTATGATGAACTATAAGCTTCATTTATGGGTGAAAATATATTGTTTGTTTTGTGATGGTTTCTGGGTTGTATATTTTAAAGGGACATAGGGCTCAATGTACTAAGCAGTGAATGCTGCTTTTGAGCCCTTGCGGGGTAGGTTTGCACATGTGAGCCTGTCTTCTGCAATGTAAAAAGTAGCTCTTCTTACACTCTCCACCACCTCTGGAGTTGCTGGATAGAAATCACCCAGATCACGTTCGTTCTGGGTGATTGACATGCCCGTCTATTGCATCATTGTTTGCGCAAGAGAAGGGGGCAGCATTACATGCACAAGTGTGTGTACCGATAGATACAGCAGTGGATGTACAGTGTCCGCTGGTCATTCGCTGTGTAGCATATAATAATCCATTTTTCTATTCTTTTTTTGCAGGAGTACATTTCAATACTGAATAGAAGCATTTATGTGATAGCCCATTTGTTCATAGAATTCTATTTCTCTTTCAGAGGTATATGTATATATTATGTATCATGCTAGCAATGCCTTTGTTTACTCTCTGGAGTATGAACAGACATGATATGAAAGCAGGTGCTCAGGGTACATGCAGAATATATACATATGTGAAGTTTGGAAAGTCATTACAAAACATCAGAGAGCCCAGTTATCACGTGGATTTCCAGTAGTTTTATAACACATTAACTCCTCCAGTATGTTGTACCTAGACAACTTGACAACAGAATTCCAATCAATCAGAAAAGCACTTTTTGAGCAGAGTTTTGCAATGAAATGGAAATTCTACTCATATCACATCTCACATGTGGCATCTTTTCATTGGCAGTGCATTTAGGAATATCATTTAAATTCATACAATGTAACATGAGTCTGGCAATGTCAGCAAAGGATGGATCAGATTATTTCCTTGACCATCTTTCTAGTATTTTGTATTCAGCAAATTATACATAAAGGATGAGTAAAAAAAAAATGTGGATATAAATGCGTGATTGTAGATAAGGGAAAATTATGTAATCAAAATTATCCAGAAAAAGCAGCCAACATATAAATAAGCCAATATGAAGAGTTAGTAAAAAAGGAAAACATGATCGGTTTATATAGGTAGAAAGGATAAGTTCAAAAACTCTCACTAGTGCATTAGGTCAACACCACAGAATAGTTCAAAACGCCGACTTTGAGGAGGAAGTCAACAATGAAAGTTAGGTAAGGAAGAAGCAAACACTCTGTGCTTAGGTCAGTTGTCAACACTGGTTACTGGTGGACATCACAATTAGCTGGTAAGTAAATGGCACTAAAATGTACTTGAGAAGAACACCATGAGATAGATAAAAACAAGGCTGAGGAAATAAAAATGTGTTTTTTGTACAGAAGGCCATTATTAAAGGGAGGTTAAGAGCTCTGCACTACTGAAAGAAGTTGTTACAGGTTAATAATATATATATTACCATTAATTCAACAATGAGACCTACACTGAGCTATAAAGATCAACTCACCTATAGTACACCAACACAAGTTAGGGAAGAAAGAAAATTAATGCTACTAAAGGATATATATTAACAAATAATTATAAGGTCACTGAATAAATGCTGAAGAGTAATCAAAGTGTGAACGAAAAGCAGCCGTGGGGTTATGTGTTACAAGTTTAGCCAGTTAAAGGGCCACTAAACTCAAAATCTTTCTTTCATGATTCCGATAGAGAATACAAATTTAAACAACATTACAATTTACTTATATTATTTATTTTGCTTCATTTTTTAGATATCCTTAGTTGAAGAAAAAGCAATGCACATGGGTGAGCCAATAACACGAGGCTTCTATGTGCAGCAACCAATCAGCAGCTACTGAGCATATCTAGATATGCTTTTCAGCAAAGAATATCAAGAGAATAAAACAAATTAGATAATAGAAGTAAATTAGAAAGATGTTTACAATTGCATTCTCTTTCTAACTCATGAAAGAAAAAATGTGGGTTTCATGTCCCTTTAACTATTAAGAGGGTTGTAACAATCTGACAATGCTGGGAGGTTAAAAAAAGGCTTAATGTTTCTGAGCTGAATAAATGTATTTTCTTTTGAAAAAATGAAGAGGATTTGTATCTGTTAAATAAATTGTTGGTCTTTGCAATATGAATTTTAAATTGAAACTACTTTTACTTAGCCTTTTTAATGTTAGTGAAAAGGGATACATGTGGGTTCCTATATTATACCCATCTAAATGTGATTCTGACGCAGAATAATGTATTTCCAGAACTGGCCTTATCTGATCACTGATAAACAGACACGCGAAAACTAAGCTGATGAAGAAGAAAGTGAAAGAGAAAATAGCAAACAGGAAACCAGAAAACTGAAACCACTGTAACTGTAGCTGGGCATCCCAAATAGCCACTCAAAGTTTTACAGTGTCAGTAAACCGTGAATGAAGCAGGTGTGGGAAACAGAGGGAAATGGGGGTAAGAAATAGAGAAGCAACAGAATAAAATAGGAAATGGGTAAGAAAAAAGAGAAGGATTAGGGGTGGGTGAAAAACAGATGAAGGGAGAAAGTGGGTTTTGGAGATGGCAGAGTGGAAGTGGTGGTCACTGAGACTAAAAAGAAGTAGGGACGGGTGAGAAGTAATGAGCGGTGAGTGGGTAAGAGAGAGTGTGGGGAATATTAGAGAGAGGAAGTGGGTTCAGAGACAGATGCGGAATGTGGGTGAAGAGAGAAAGAGATTGGAGGTGGTGAGAGAAAAACTAAGTGGGGGGTAAGAAAGGAGTGTGGGTAAAAGAAAGAAAAAAGACTGCGGGTGGGTGAGAAAGAAATATTGGTGTGAAATAGTTTGTTGGAAAAGTTGAGAAAATCTAAAAATAAATATTTCAGATATTTCCATATATTGTCTGAATTCCAAATCTCAATCCCCCCCCTAACAAACACAAAAACACTTACAGATAAACCCGACATGAAGATTTTCATTCTTAAAGGGACAGTAAAGTTAAAATTAAATGTATATGGATTGTATACAGTATGTCATTTTAAATAACTTTCCAATTTACTTCTATTTCTGATTTTCCTTAGTTCTCTTGATATCCTTTGGTAAAGAGTAATTATAGGTTAGCTCAGGAGCCTGCACATGTCTTTAGCCATCTGGCAGCAGTGTTTATAGCAATGTTATACATAGTTGCAAACATAGCTGCTATAATGCCACAGAGACTCTATGGCCTAGATTTAGAGTTCGGCGGTAGCCGTCAAAACCAGCGTTAGAGGCTCCTAACGCTGGTTTTGGCCGCCCGCTGGTATTTGGAGTCAGTGATTAAAGGGTCTAACGCTCACTTTACAGCCGCGACTTTTCCATACCGCAGATCCCCCTACGCCATTTGCGTAGCCTATCTTTTCAATGGGATCTTTCTAACGCTGGTATTTAGAGTCGTTTCTGAAGTGAGCGTTAGAGCTCTAACGACAAAACTCCAGCCGCCTGAAAATAGCAGGAGTTAAGAGCTTTCTGGCTAACGCCGGTTTATAAAGCTCTTAACTACTGTACCCTAAAGTACACTAACACCCATAAACTACCTATGTACCCCTAAACCGAGCTCCCCCCACATCGCCGCCACTCGATTAAAATTTTTAACCCCTAATCTGCCGACCGCCACCTACGTTATACTTATGTACCCCTAATCTGCTGCCCCTAACCCCGCCGACCCCTATATTATATTTATTAACCCCTAACTTGCCCCACACAACGTCGCCGCAAGCTACTTAAAATAATTAACCCCTAATCTTCCGACCGCAAATCGCCGCCACCTACGTTATCCCTATGTACCCCTAATCTTCTGCCCCTAACATCGCCGACCCCTATGTTATATTTATTAACCCCTAATCTGCCCCCCACAACGTCGCCGACACCTACCTACACTTATTAACCCCTAATCTGCCGAGCGGACCTGAGCGCTACTATAATAAAGTTATTAACCCCTAATCCGCCTCACTAACCCTATCATAAATAGTATTAACCCCTAATCTGCCCTCCCTAACATCGCCGACACCTACCTTCAATTATTAACCCCTAATCTGCCGACCGGAGCTCACCGCTATTCTAATAAATGTATTAACCCCTAAAGCTAAGTCTAACCCTAACACTAACACCCCCCTAAGTTAAATATAATTTTTATCTAACGAAATAAATTAACTCTTATTAAATAAATGATTCCTATTTAAAGCTAAATACTTACCTGTAAAATAAATCCTAATATAGCTACAATATAAATTACATTTATATTATAGCTATTTTAGGATTAATATTTATTTTACAGGTAACTTTGTATTTATTTTAACCAGGTACAATAGCTATTAAATAGTTAAGAACTATTTAATAGTTACCTAGTTAAAATAATTACAAATTTACCTGTAAAATAAATCCTAACCTAAGTTATAATTAAACCTAACACTACCCTATCAATAAAATAATTAAATAAACTACCTACAATTACCTACAATTAACCTAACACTACACTATCAATAAATTAATTAAACACAATTGCTACAAATAAATACAATTAAATAAACTATCTAAAGTACAAAAAATAAAAAAGAACTAAGTTACAGAAAATAAAAAAATATTTACAAACATAAGAAAAATATTACAACAATTTTAAACTAATTACACCTACTCTAAGCCCCCTAATAAAATAACAAAGACCCCCAAAATAAAAAATTCCCTACCCTATTCTAAATTTAAAAAGTTACAAGCTCTTTTACCTTACCAGCCCTGAACAGGGCCCTTTGCGGGGCATGCCCCAAGAAGTTCAGCTCTTTTGCCTGTAAAAGAAAACATACAATACCCCCCCCCCAACATTACAACCCACCACCCACATACCCCTAATCTAACCCAAACCCCCCTTAAATAAACCTAACACTAAGCCCCTGATGATCTTCCTACCTTGTCTTCACCATGCCAGGTTCACCGATCCGTCCTGGCTCCAAGATCTTCATCCAACCCAAGCGGGGGTTGGCGATCCATAATCCGGTGCTCCAAAGTCTTCCTCCTATCCGGCAAGAAGAGGACATCCGGACCGGCAAACATCTTCTCCAAGCGGCATCTTCTATGTTCTTCCATCCGATGACGACCGGCTCCATCTTGAAGACCTCCAGCGCGGATCCATCCTCTTCTTCCGACGACTAGACGACGAATGACGGTTCCTTTAAGGGACGTCATCCAAGATGGCGTCCCTCGAATTCCGATTGGCTGATAGGATTCTATCAGCCAATCGGAATTAAGGTAGGAATTTTCTGATTGGCTGATGGAATCAGCCAATCAGAATCAAGTTCAATCCGATTGGCTGATCCAATCAGCCAATCAGATTGAGCTCGCATTCTATTGGCTGTTCCGATCAGCCAATAGAATGCGAGCTCAATCTGATTGGCTGATTGGATCAGCCAATCGGATTGAACTTGATTCTGATTGGCTGATTCCATCAGCCAATCAGAAAATTCCTACCTTAATTCCGATTGGCTGATAGAATCCTATCAGCCAATCGGAATTCGAGGGACGCCATCTTGGATGACGTCCCTTAAAGGAACCGTCATTCGTCGTCTAGTCGTCGGAAGAAGAGGATGGATCCGCGCTGGAGGTCTTCAAGATGGAGCCGGTCGTCATCGGATGGAAGAACATAGAAGATGCCGCTTGGAGAAGATGTTTGCCGGTCCGGATGTCCTCTTCTTGCCGGATAGGAGGAAGACTTTGGAGCACCGGATTATGGATCGCCAACCCCCGCTTGGGTTGGATGAAGATCTTGGAGCCAGGACGGATCGGTGAACCTGGCATGGTGAAGACAAGGTAGGAAGATCTTCAGGGGATTAGTGTTAGGTTTATTTAAGGGGGGTTTGGGTTAGATTAGGGGTATGTGGGTGGTGGGTTGTAATGTTGGGGGGGGGTATTGTATGTTTTCTTTTACAGGCAAAAGAGCTGAACTTCTTGGGGCATGCCCCGCAAAGGGCCCTGTTCAGGGCTGGTAAGGTAAAAGAGCTTGTAATTTTTGTATTTTAGAATAGGGTAGGGAATTTTTTATTTTGGGGGTCTTTGTTATTTTATTAGGGGGCTTAGAGTAGGTGTAATTAGTTTAAAATTGTTGTAATATTTTTCTTATGTTTGTAAATATTTTTTTATTTTCTGTAACTTAGTTATTTTTTATTTTTTGTACTTTAGATAGTTTATTTAATTGTATTTATTTGTAGCAATTGTGTTTAATTAATTTATTGATAGTGTAGTGTTAGGTTAATTGTAGGTAATTGTAGGTAGTTTATTTAATTATTTTATTGATAGGGTAGTGTTAGGTTTAATTATATCTTAGGTTAGGATTTATTTTACAGGTAAATTTGTAATTATTTTAACTAGGTAACTATTAAATAGTTCTTAACTATTTAATAGCTATTGTACCTGGTTAAAATAAATACAAAGTTACCTGTAAAATAAATATTAATCCTAAAATAGCTATAATATCAATGTAATTTATATTGTAGCTATATTAGGATTTATTTTACAAGTAAGTATTTAGCTTTAAATAGGAATCATTTATTTAATAAGAGTTAATTTATTTCGTTAGATAAAAATTATATTTAACTTAGGGGGGTGTTAGTGTTAGGGTTAGAATTAGCTTTAGGGGTTAATACATTTATTAGAATAGCGGTGAGCTCCGGTCGGCAGATTAGGGGTTAATAATTGAAGGTAGGTGTCGGCGATGTTAGGGAGGGCAGATTAGGGGTTAATACTATTTATGATAGGGTTAGTGAGGCGGATTAGGGGTTAATAACTTTATTATAGTAGCGCTCAGGTCCGCTCGGCAGATTAGGGGTTAATAAGTGTAGGTAGGAGTCGGCGACGTTGTGGGGGGCAGATTAGGGGTTAATAAATATAACATAGGGGTCGGCGATGTTAGGGCAGCAGATTAGGGGTACATAGGGATAACGTAGGTGGCGGCGGTTTACGGAGCGGCAGATTAGGGGTTAAAAGTGTAATGCAGGGGTCAGCGATAGCGGGGGCGGCAGATTAGGGGTTAATAAGTGTAAGGCTAGGGGTGTTTAGACTCGGGGTACATGTTAGAGTGTTAGGTGCAGACGTAGGAAGTGTTTCCCCATAGGAAACAATGGGGCTGCGTTAGGAGCTGAACGCTGCTTTTTTGCAGGTGTTAGGTTTTTTTTCAGCTCAAACAGCCCCATTGTTTCCTATGGGAGAATCGTGCACGAGCACGTTTTTGAGGCCGGCCGCGTCCGTAAGCAACTCTGGTATCGAGAGTTGTATTTGCGGTAAAAATGCTCTACGCTCCTTTTTTGGAGCCTAACGCAGCATTTGTTTGAACTCTCGATACCAGAGTTAAATTTATGGTGCGGCCAGAAAAAAACCCGCGGAGCGTTAACAGCCCTTTTACCGCCAAACTCCAAATCTAGCCGTAAGACAGCAGAGTTTGCAACTATGTATAACATTGTTTTAAACATTTTTGCAAACACTTTCCTGATGGCTAAGGACACATGCACACTTCTAAGCTCACCTAGGATTACTCTTTAACAAAGGATGCCAGGAGAACTAAGCAAAATTGATAATATAAGTAAACTGGAAAGTTGTTTAAAATTGTATGCTCTATCTGAATCGTGACAGTTGAATTTTGACTACTACTACTACTGTTCCTTTAAGATAAAAATTAATTAAATCCATCTACCTAAATGCAATTTTAGACACAATTTAAAAAGTCCAAAAATATGAAATGGAAAGTTCTGAATTGCAATGAGTCATCCGCTGCCAGCTACTAATTCTACTGTTTAAATCAGTAATTATGCTCCTCATAATATAACGTTGTACTGTCAGGGTTGCAGATCTGCTGCAGGTGAGAATGTGCCATATCAGGACGTGCTTTCATTTTGTGGCATAAAGGATACAGCACCAGGCATCACTGTGTGAGGTGAGACTTGAATTGGCCCCATCCTTCATCGGTCCTATAAGACCACTGTTATAATGCAAGATTACTTCCCTAATAGACTCAATACTTATAAAAATATGTTGTAATATGACGTTATGAAGCTGATGTTAGAGAACCTAACACTGAGAAGAAAGGTAATGTTTAGATGTTCTTCTACATGTGTTTTAAACTTCTATTTGTGATAACAGGGACAGCAAACACCCTGAGATTTATTATATCAAATGTATAGTTATGCATCATGAAACAACTTTGCAATATACTTGTATTACTTATTTTGCTTTTCATGTAATTTAGCTGAGAATTGAGGACTTCTCATTGGAAACCGTGTTACATATTTGTCCCTATTTGGTGTAACTGATAACAAATGTACTTTATAATAACATAATGACTAACATTTTGTCCATAGACTAGAGCCGCATTTAATCCTCCAAATAGACAGTGGGTGGAATTTTGTTATGGATAAACAATTGCAGTTTGATTTAAAAACATTTAGATTTGGCCGATATGTTATTCTACAGCAACACAACGGAAATGAGTTTCTTTGAAGGATCAACAGAAAAAGAATGATGAAAATAGTCATATAATAATACAGTCACTAAGAACACAACTGACATACAAATAAGGGATGCAGAGCTGCTGAAGGGCAGAGTCATTTGAAATACACCTTACAGCTCTGCTGACATTACAAGTGGTTTTGAAGGGATCAAATTGACTTATCTGTTGCTTGAATATTTATGAAAGAGAAGTCCCCATAACCCCATGAACCGCAAACAGAAACTGAACCCATATAACAGAGCTGGAACATTCTGAATGGCTTTGGTTTAACAATAAACAGATTTCATAAGAAATGAAGACATTACAAAAATAATTATTATGTATTAGTAAACTTCTCATATGAATAAACTGGATCTTTTGTTGTTATTTTTTTAAATTATATATAAGACCCAGACTTCATCCAGCAAACAGTGATAGATAGAATTACCAGACAATATGCCTAGATCGGAACGATTTTAAGCTGATTCTGCTTCAAACAAAAAGCTAGACTAGCCTTAAAGGGACACTGAACCCAAATTTTGTCTTTTGTGATTCAGATAGAGTAGCAATTTTAAGCAACTTTCTAATTTACTCCTATTATCATTTTTCGTTCTCTTGCAATCTTTATTTGAAAAAGAAGGAATCTAAGCTATTTTTGGTTCAGATGATGGACAGCACTTGTTTATTGGTGGCTGAATTTATTCACCAATCAGCAAGAACAATCCAGGTTGTTAACCAAAAATGTGCCGGTATCTAAACTTACATTCTTGCATTTCAAATAAAGATACCAAGAGAATGAATAAAATTTGATAATAGGAGTAAATTAGAGTTGCTTAAAAATGCATGCTCTATATGAATCACGAAAGAAAAAAAGTAGGTTCAGTGTCCCTTTAAATGTTTGCTATTTCAAACCATTACTTGTAGAAAAGCACAAATAAACAAAGATTATGGAAAACTCTGTTTATAGGGTCAAGTGTACAGTCTCGTAATTTTGATTAATAAGCATTTTTACCACCAGTTTGCTTAGAAATCATTGACTGTATTGCTAAATTGGCAAATTATTCACTAGAGTTTTGACAACAAAAAAAACACAATTTATGCTTACCTGATAAATTTATTTCTCTTGTGGTGTATCCAGTCCAAGGATCATCCATTACTTGTGGGATATTCTCATTCCCAACAGGAAGTTGCAAGAGGACACCCACAGCAGAGCTGTAATATAGCTCCTCCCCTAACTGTCATAGCCAGTCATTCGACCGAAAACAAGCCGAGAAAGGAGGAACCATAGGGTGTAGTGGTTACTGTAGTTTAAATTTAAAAATTACCTGCCTTAAAATGACAGGGCGGGCCGTGGACTGGATACACCACAAGAGAAATAAATTTATCAGGTAAGCATAAATTGTGTTTTCTCTTGTAAGGTGTATCCAGTCCACGGATCATCCATTACATGTGGGATACCAATACCAAAGCTAAAGTACACGGATGAAGGGAGGGACAAGGCAGGAACCACTGCCTGTAAAACCTTTCTCCCAAATATAGTCTCCGAAGAAGCAAAAGTATCAAATTTGTAAAATTTTGAAAAAGTATGAAGCGAAGACCAAGTCGCCGCCTTGCAAATCTGTTCAACAGAAGCCTCATTTTTAAAGGCCCAAGTGGAAGCCACAGCTCTAGTGGAATGAGCTGTAATCCTTTCAGGAGGCTGCTGTCCAGCAGTCTCATAGGCTAAGCGGATTAAGCTTCTTAGCCAAAAAGAAAAAGAGGTTGCCAAAGCCTTTTGACCTCTCCTCTGTCCAGAGTAGACAACAAACAAAAAAACAGATGTTTGACGAAAATCTTTAGTAGCTTGTAAGTAAAACTTTAAAGCACAGACCACATCCAGATTGTGTAACACAAGGATGGAACCACAATCTCTTGATTGATATTCTTGTTAGATACCACCTTAGGTAAGAACCCAGGTTTGGTACGCAGGACTACCTTATCTGTATGAAAAATCAGATAAGGAGAATCACATTGTAAGGCAGATAGCTCAGAGACTCTACGAGCCGAGGAAATAGCTACCAAAAAAAAAAAAAAAAAAAAAGAACTTTCCAAGATAAAAGTTTGATATCTATGGAATGAAGAGGTTCAAACGGAACTCCTTGAAGAACCTTAAGAACCAAGTTTAAGCTCCATGGTGGAGCAACAGGTTTAAACACAGGCTTGATTCAAACTAAAGCCTGACAAAATGCCTGAACGTCTGGAACATCTGCCAGACGCTAGTGCAAAAGAATAGACAGAGCAAAAATCTGTCCCTTTAAGAAACTAGCTGACAATCCTTTTTCCAAACCTTTTTGGAGAAAAGATAAAATCCTAGGAATCCTGACCTTACTCCATGAGTAACCTTTGGATTCACACCAATAAAGATATCTACGCCATACCTTATGGTAAATTTTCCTGGTGACAGGCTTTCGTGCCTGTATTAAGGTATCAATAACTGTCTCGGAGAATCCACGCTTTGATAAAATCAAGCATTCAATCTCCAGGCAGTCAGCCTCAGAGAAATTAGATTTGGATGGTTGAAAGGACCCTGAAGTAGAAGGTCCTGTCTCAGAGGCAGAGACCATGGTGGAAAGGATGACATGTCCACTAGATCTGCATACCAGGTCCTGCGTGGCCACGCAGGTGTTATCAGAATCACTCTCTCCTGCTTGATCTTGGCAATCAGTCGAGGGAGCAGAGGAAACGGTGGAAACACATAAGCCAGGTTGAAAGACCAGGGCGCTGCTAGAGTATCTATCAGTGTCGCCTTGGGATCCCTGGACCTGGATCCATAACACGGAAGCTTGGCGTTCTGGCGAGATGCCATGAGATCCAGTTCTGGTTTGCCCCAACGGAGAATCAGTTGTGCAAATACCTCCGGATGGAGTTCCCACTCTCCCGGATGAAAAGTCTGACGACTTAGAAAATCCGCCTCCCAGTGCTCTACATCTGGGATATGGATAGCTGATAGGTGGCAAGAGTGAATCTCTGCCCAGCGAATTATTTTTTAAACTTCTAACATCTCTAGGGAACTTCTTGTTCCCCCTCGATGGTTGATGTAAGCTACAGTCGTGATGTTGACCGACTGAAATCTGATGTACCTCAGAGTTGCTAACTGAGGCCAAACCTGAAGAGCCTTGAATATCGCTCTTAGTTCCAGAATATTTATTGGAAGGAGAGACTCCTCCTGAGTCCACGATCCCTGAGCCTTCAGGGAGTTCCAGACTGCACCCCAACCTAGAAGGCTGGCATTTGTTGTTACAATAGTCCAATCTGGCCTGCGAAGGTCATACCTTTGGACAGATGGACCCGAGATAGCCACCAGGGAAGAGGATCCCTGGTCTCTTGGTCCAGATTCAGTTGAGGGGCCAAATCTGTGTAATCCCCGCTCCACTGACTGAGCCTGCATAGTTACAGCGGTCTGAGATGTAAGCGTGCAAACTGCACTATGTCCATTGCCGCTACCATTAAGCCGATTACTTCCATACACTGAGCCACCAAAGGGCGCGGAATGGAATGAAGAACCCGACAGGAATTTAGAAGCTTTGATAACCTGGACTCCGTCAAGGTAAATTTTCATTTCTACAGAATCTATCAGAGTCCCTAGAAAGGAAACTCTTGTGAGTGGGGATAGAGAACACTTTTCCTCGTTCACTTTCCACCCATGCGACCTCAGAAATGCCAGTACTACGTCCGTATGAGACTTGGCAATTTGGAAGTTTGACGCCTGTATCAGGATGTCGTCTAAATAAGGGGCTACTGCTATGCCCCGCGGCCTTAGGACCGCCAAAAGCGACCCTAGAACCTTTGTAAAGATTCTTGGGGCTGCAGCTAATCCAAAGGGAAAAGCTACAACTGGTAATGCCTGTCTTGAAAGGCAAACCTGAGAAACCGATGATGATCTTTGTGTATCGGAATGTGAAGATAAGCATCCTTTAGATCCACTGTAGTCATATATTGACCCTCCTGGATCAGTGGTAGGATGGTACGAATAGTTTCCATCTTGAATGACGGAACTTTGAGGAATTTGTTTAAGATCTTTAGATCCAAAATCGGTCTGAAGGTTCCCTCTTTTTTGGGAACCACAAACAGATTTGAGTAAAAACCCTGTTCCTCCTTTGGAACTGGATGGATCACTCCCATAACTAGGAGGTCTCGTACACAGTGTAAGAATGCCTCACTCTTTATCTGGTTTGCAGATAATTGTGAAAGGTGAAATCTCCCTTTTGGGGGGGAATCTTTGAAGTCCAGAAGATATCCCTGGGATATAATTTCCAACGCCCAGGGATCCTGAACATCTCTTGCCCACGCCTGGGTGAAGAGTGAAAGTCTGCCCCCTACTAGATCCGTTACCGGATAGGGGGTCGTTCCTTCATGCTGTCTTAGAGGCAACAGCAGGCTTTTTGACCTGCTTACCTTTTTTCCAGGTCTGGTTTGGTCTCCAGACCGTCTTGGATTGAGCAAAAGTTCCCTCTTGTTTATTATTAGAGGAAGTTGATGCCGCACCTGCCTTGAAGTTTCGAAAGGCACGAAAATTAGACTGTTTGGCCCTAGATTTGGACCTGTCCTGAGGAAGGGCACAACCTTTTCCTCCCGTGATATCAGCAATAATCTCCTTCAAACCAGGCCCGAATAGGGTCTGCCCCTTGAAGGGAATGTTAAGTAGCTTAGATTTTAAAGTCACGTCAGCTGACCATGATTTAAGCCATAGCGCTCTGTGCGCCTGTATAGCAAAACCAGAATTCTTAGCCGTTAGTTTATTCAAATGAACAATGGCATCATAAATAAAATAATTGGCTAGCTTAAGTGCTCTAAGTTTGCCAAGTATGTCATCCAATGGAGTCTCTAGCTGTAAAGCCTCTTCCAGAGACTCAAACCAGTACGCCGCAGCAGCAGTGACAGGGGCAATGCATGCAATGGGCTGTAGGATAAAACCTTGTTGAATAAATATTTTCTTAAGGTAACCTTCTAATTTTTTATCCATTGGCTCTAAAAAAGCACAACTGTCCTTGACAGGGATAGTAGTACGCTTTGCTAGAGTAGAAACTGCTCCCTCCACCTTAGGGACTGTCTGCCATAAGTCCAGTGTGGTGGCGTCTATTGGAAAACATTTTTCTAAAAATAGGAGGGGAAGAGAACAGCACACCTGGTCTATCCCATTCCTTATTAATAATTTCTGTAAACCTTTTAGGTATTGGAAAAACATCAGTACACATTTATCCAGTCTACAAAATTTCTCTGGCACTGCAATGGTATCACAGTCATTCAGAGCAGCTAAAACCTCCCTAAGTAACACGCAGAGGTGTTCAAGCTTAAATTTAAATGTAGAAATATTAGAATCAGGTATCTTTCCTGAGTCATTAACATCACCCACTGACTGAAGCTCTCCTTCCTCAGCTTCTACATGTTGTGAGGCAGTATCAGACATGGTTCTTAAAGCGTCAGTATGCTCTGCATTTTGTCTCACCCCAGAGCTATCTCGCTAACCTCTAAGTTCAGGTAGTCTGGCTAATACCGCTGACAGTGTATTATCCATGACTGCCGCCATGTCTTGTAAAGTAAACGCTATGGGCGCCCTAGATGTACTTGGCGCCATTTGAGCGTGAGTCCCTTGGGCGGTAGTCAAAGGGTCTGACACGTGGGGAGAGTTAGTCGGCATAACTTTCCCCTCGTCAGATTCCTCTGGTGATAATTTTTTTAAAAACAGAATATGATCTTTATTGCATAAAATGAAATCAGTACATTTGGTACACATTCTAAGAGGGGGTTCCACCATGGCTTTTAAACATAATGAACAAGGAGTTTCTTCTATGTCAGACATGTTTATACAGACTAGCAATGAGACTAGCAAGCTTGGAAAACACTTTAAACCAAGTTAACAAGCAAATATAAAAAACGGTACTGTGCCTTTAAGAGAAACAAATTTTGTCAGAATTTGAAAAACAGTGAAAAAATGCAGTAAATCAAACTAAATTTTTACAGTGTATGTAATAGGCTAGCAGAGCATTGCATCCACTTGCAAATGGATGATTAACCCCTTAGTTCAAAAAACGGATCCAAAAAACGAAAGACGTTTTTTTTTTTTGTTTTTTGTTTTTTTACAGTCACAACCAACTGCCACAGCAAGCTGTGGTCCTACCTTCCCCAATAAACGACTTTGGAAAGCCTTTGAGCCCTTTAGAGATGTCCTATAGCATTCAGAGGGCCTTTGAGGGAAGCTGGATGTCACAGTTTGTAATTGTAACTGCACCAACTGTAACTTTTATACTATAACAGTGGAAAGCCTCAGTAAAACTGTTTCTAGTCAAAATTTAAGCCAGCCATGTGGAAAAAACTAGGCCCCAATAAAGTTTTATCACCAATGCATATATAAAAACGATTAAACATGCCAGCAAAAGTTTATATTGCAATATCATAAGGGTATTACCCCTGGGAGTAAGCATGATACCAGTCGTTATTAAATCACTGTATTCAGGCTTAACTTACATTAATCCGGTATCAGCAGCATTTTCTAGTGTTTTCCATCTCTAGAAAAAATTATAACTGCACATACCTGAAAGCAGAATAAACTGCACGCCATTCTCTCGCTGAAGTTACCTCATCTGTGTAATCCCCTCAGACATATGTGAGAATAGCAATGGATCTTAGTTACAACCTGCTAAGATCATAGAAACCTCAGGCAGATTCTTCTTCTATTTACTGCCTGAGATAAAATAGCACAACTCCGGTACTATTTAAAAATAACAAACTTTTGATTGAAGAAAATAAACTAACTATATTTACCACTCTCTCCTACAACATCCTAGCTTGTTGAGAGTTGCAAGAGAATGACTGGCTATGACAGTTAGGGGAGGAGCTATATTACAGCTCTGCTGTGGGTGTCCTCTTGCAACTTCCTGTTGGGAATGAGAATATCCCACAAGTAATGGATGATCCGTGGACTGGATACACCTTACAAGAGAAATAACAAATTTGTAGCAGAGCCCAGATCTAGAATTTAAAAGTTCAACTTTATTAAATATCCACATGGAGCTTATAAACATAGAGAAGCACCCGTCATGGGGGTCACCTAAAAACCTGCTCATATTGATTATGCAATAGCATATTAGGATTAAAAATAATTTTAAAAAATTGAATATCAGTTATGCATTCGTTAAACTAATGTGCTATTTTATCAGTATTACTGCTTATCATTACTGTAATATTACAATGGGTGGATAAAAATAAATGTATTTATCATAATTTTTTTTAATAAAATGCTTATGGATAAATCGATCTATGGATATTTACTATTTAAGATATGACTGCGTTCTGTATAGAAACAAAAAAAGAAGAGGCGCTCTGGTGCAGATGATCCTTGGCTACAAATGATTCTAAACTAACAGTTCAGAGTAATACTCACAAAGATGTTTGCACATGCAGTGCAATAACAGGTGAGCCGAAGCTTCAGAGCCGCTCGGCTGACTCGCTAGAGGGTGAAATCAGCTGTTCACTGGGTAATCACTTCACCAACGATGTGGGGAAAAAAGATACCTATGACATAAAATATAGATACCGCCCTTGGTGCAGATTATCCCAGGCACAGAATGCACATACAACAGATGTCGAGAAGTTATACTCACAAACGGAGTTGCACAAGCAGTGCAATATCAGGCGTGCCGAATCTTAAAGAGCCGTTCGGCTGACTCCCTGAGGCCTGTACAGCTGCTCCTGGATCGTTGGAGGAGTGGTGGAAAATAAAGGTGGATATGCCGATAGAGGTTGATCCAAGCAAGGGATCAATAAGGCAAATAAAACAATTCACCAGCAAGGTAGACAAAATAAAAGTATTTATTAAAAATATAAAAATTACTTAGCAACGCGTTTCTCGGCTAACATGCCGTTTCATCAGGCTACCCTATTTAAGATACATTATAATCCAAACGTTATTCATACTGAAATAAGCATTAGTTTTTAATTATGTAGCATGAGTCTGTATATTTATAGATGTAATGTTTAGTTTTTTTGGTAAATTAATTCCATTAATCCATTCACAATGTCATGTTCTCCCAAATAACTGGCCTTATCTGATACACAGACACAAGAAACCAAGCTGATGAAGAAGAAAGTGAAAGAGAAAATAGAAACCAGAATACTACTGGGAGCTAGCTGAACACATTGGATAAGCCAATGACAAGAGGCAAATATGTGCTGCCACAAATCAGCAGCTAGCTCCAAATAGTGCACTACTGCTTCTGAGCCTACCTAGGTAAGTTTTTCAACAAAGGATACCAAGATAAAGCAAAATTAGATCATATAAATTGGAAAGTTGTTTAAAACTACGTTCTATCTGAATCATGAAAGTTCAATTTTGACTTTATTGTCCCTTTAATCCCATTGTTCCGCTGCAATGTACACAAAATCAACTCCTTACTAAGTTTCAAGAAGGTAAATGAATAGAAGATTGGAGTGGAATAGATCTGAACAAGGACCTTAGTGTGAGGAAGGAGGGGCAAGCAGTACAAATGAAAGACCTATAAATGTTATTGTTTTACTTAAAGTGATGGTAAAGTTACCTTAATCTCGATCCAGTATAGCATCAATTGTGTAAAATCAATATAAGTTTCATTCATCTGATTTTATCTTAGTCGAAATAAAGTTATCAACCTTACAAATGCAATTTATTAACGTCCGATAACTCAACCCGTATAATTTTTTTTTTATCTATTGATCACGTTGTTATGCAATCCAATTGAAATTCTGTCCGTTAGGCGACCATCGCTTGATGTCATCCGCCCCTTAAATCATCTGCGCATGCGCCATTTATTTTTTCTTCTTCTAAAGAACAGCACGTGCTCCCGTTTTGCGCATGCATCCTAATTACTTGGGGGAATCACAAGTTATGTTGTCGGCTTTTTACGGACAACCGCCTCATTATACTTTGAAATCTGCTCATCGGCGATAATCACATGCGCTGTGGAAAGCAGCATAGGTGATTTTCACATGCGCAGTTAGATTCAGAATCAGGAGCGTGCTTTTGAGCAAGGTAGAGAGCGGGTAGGGTTCCTAGGTGTCTGCCAAAAAATACCAGGCAGATGACGGAGGGGGGGGGTGAATGGGCAATATATATATATCTTAATATATATATAACACATAAACATTTGATCTGCTAAATACTGCATATAAAATCAAAGTTTTTGTAGTAGTACATTTTTTTAATATATTTACATACAACTGTACAGTCTGCACTATTATATATATATATATATATATATATATATATATATATATATATATATATATATATTCACTCTCTTGCTATCTAATGGCTTTACACAATATTTGAATATTTATACTGTGTGTGTGTGCGTATATATTTCATGACCTAAAATATACTCTTTACAATGTAAGGCTTTCAGAACAAGAGATACACAATGTAATAGGGGGTTCAACAATGGCTTCTAAACACATAGAGCAATGATTTCCCTCAATGTCAGATATGTTTAACAGACTAGTAAAAACCGCAAAAGTCGTTAAAACATTTTATTTATTGATTTAAACAATACTTTGAAAAACGTGTACTGTGCCTTTAAAAAATAAAAAGTACACAATTTTTCAAAAATGCTCTGAAAACCTTATTAAGGCTTTAAAATTTGTAATCCTTAAGTAAACGTTCCCAAATATATTGCATTCCCAAGATAAAAAGAGAATTTAACCACTAAGAGACATTTATGCCTAAAAAAGTTTTAAATTTAATAACCGTGACAAAAAATAACCCCTGCACCTCGCCACAGCTCTGCTGTGGCGCCTACCTGCCTTCAGGGTACTATCAACCGATGTATCAACGATCCGGATAACTAAACAGTAGTCTGAGCTCAACCGGAGCTAATGTCTGCTTCTATTACAGTCACAGTGAAGAGCGCGTCTGAGCGCACGATAAATAGGCCCCGCCCACCGTAACAACAATGAAAAAACAAACAACCGCATGGAAAAGCGGTCTGAGAATAAAGCAAGGGGAATCTTTCACCCCTTAACACACAACCTACGGCCATATTGTCAACCAATAAAACCCGTTAAGCCTCCCAGTGTCTTTCACATTGCTTAAGTCTTGAAACAATGATCTTTAGCCCAAATGTCATAAAAACATAACCATAGGTATCTCAGTATCCCTCTTATAACTGGTTGCTGCTTATTACCCCATTCCCTTACAGGGATACACGTCAGCCAATTCTGATATATCAAGTCTCCTCAGAAATAATAAGGCTGCACATACCTTATTGCTGCTTGTAGCATGAAACCGGTCTCCACACTAAAGATGTCTCATCTGTTACCTTCAGAAATCTTGTGGGAACCAGCGTGGATCTTAGTTACAGCTGCTAAGATCATCAACCTCAGGGCAGAAATCTTCTTCCATAACCCCCTGAGGAAAATAGTACACACCGGTACCATTTAAAATAAAAAACTTCTTGATTGAAGAAACTAAAACTAACACCTCACTTTACCATGTCTTCCTAGTATAACACAGGCAAAGAGAATGACTGGGGGTGGAGGGGAAGGGGAGGTGCTATATATATACAGCTCTGCTGTGGTGCTCTTTGCCACTTCCTGTAAGCAGGAGGTTAATATCCCACAAGTAAGGATGAAAACCGTGGACTCATCATATCTTTGTAAAAGAAATTAGCTCTTTCAGGTGACACTAATATTGTGCTAGACAACAAGTAGAGCACAGAGTGTGTTATGTTGTGCTCGGCCTCACATAAAGAATAATGAACTATCTAGTATTACAAGTGGCCACGAAGGAGCAATCGGAATGGTTGAGGCCCGCTCCTGTTTGATGCGTGCCACTACACGAGGTAGAAGTGGTAAAGGTGGAAAAATGTAAGCTAGGCTGAATCCCCAAGGAACCACTAAGGCATCTATCAGCTCTGCCTGGGGATCCCTGGACCTCGACCCATATCGGGGTAGCTTGCAATCGAGTCTGGACGCCATGAGATCTATCTCCGGCGTTCCCCAACTGTGACAAATCTCCGCAAACACCTCGGGGTGAAGAGACCATTCCCCCGGATGGAGAAAGTCTGCTTCCCAGTTGTCCACACCTGGAATGTGAATCGCCGAAAGCGAGCAGTTGTGGGACTCCACGCACTCCAAGATCCGAGACAACTCCCTAATTGCAAGGTAGCTCCTCGTATCCCCCTGATGGTTGATGTAAGTCACCGAGGTAATGTTGTCGGTCTGGAATCTGATGAAGCTGCCCGACCCCAGAGAAGGCCATGCTTCAGAGCATTCATGCCGATTTCGACTCGGCGGGCTTCTTGTTCTGCTTAGACGTGTTCCAAGATTGAGCCGGCTTCCAAGTTCCCTTGGACTGGTCCACTTTTGCGGCGGGCTGCTGGCGCTGGACCTTGTCTGCACGAAAGGGACGAAAAGTAGAGCCTCCTTATCCTGCTGTAGGAAAGATCCCTTGCCTCCCATAACCGTGGATATGATCGAATCCAATCCTGGACCAAACAGACTCTTTCCTTGAAAAGGCAGGGCCAACAGCCTTGACTTAGAGGTCATGTCCGCAGACCAAGCATTTATCCACAGAGCCCTGTGAGCTAAAATGGAAAACCCTGACATCTTAGCATTCATGCGAATAATTTGCATACTGGCATCGCAGATGAAAGAATTGGCGACCTTCAGCTCGTTAATCTTATCCTGTATCTCGTTGATGGAAGTCTCCCCCTCGACCATTTCACACAGGGATTCATACCAATATGTTGCAGCTACAGCGACCGCCGCAACGGCCGCTGCTGGCTGAAAAACAAACCCAGTGTGCTGAAACATCTTTCTCAACATGTTTTCCAGCTTTTAATCCATGGCTCCTTGAACGACAAACTATCCTCGTGTGGAATAGTTGTCCGTTTCGCAAGCGTAGAGATAGCCCCATCCATCTTAGGAATGGTCCCCCCACGGCTCAAGCTAAGAGTCCGGAACGGGAACAGTTTCTTAAAAGAAGAAGAAGGGGAAAAGGATGAACCTAATCGCTCCCATTCATTCTTAATAATATTTGGCATCTTAACAGGAACCAGGAAGGTCTTGGGCACTACCCTGTCCTCGTACCTTATCAAGCTTAGGAATCGCAGGTTCCTGAACCTCCAGAGTAGCAAGCACCTGCCGCAGCAAAAATCGCAAATTCTCCACCCTAAACCTAAAACCAGGCTCCTCTGCAGCCGGAAGATTAGACGACATGGACTCCGACCCAGAAGGGGCCTCCTCCGAAGAGTCAGACTGGGGCTCATCATCGTATAGAGCTTCTGGGATTTCCATCGGCGTAGACAAACTCTGGGTCGGGCCGCCATGATACACCCTACGCTGGCACTTAACAGAACGTGGTAAGGCATGGATCACTTTTGAAACTGCCAATTCCAGTTGGTCCGCAAAGTCTGACGGCCAACGAATCTCTCCCGAAGGAGTAATGGTAACTGGTGCTGCATGTGCAATTGGAGATGAATGCAGGAAACACACCTCACAGGACGAAGAACCCACAGAGGTGGACGGCTCAGTAGTACTAGACATCCGTTTACATTTAGATGTCGTAACTTTATCAAGGCATGTGGAACATAGTTGAGCAGGCTGATCTACTAGGACCTCCTCACAATAAACACAGGAATGAGACTTTGTTAAAGAGGGAGAACCCTCTAACGACTCGGAGTCCTCCATAGCTTGCGCTTATGTTTGGACTAGCTTAATTAATAAAAGGCACCTTTATACCTCAAATGGTCGGGGCACTCACCACATCCTAGGACCCGGCATATAGAAACCATTACGTCTCCTGCGCCACAGATCAACAGAGGAAGAGAGATGGGTACACCCGGTCACATGGAGTGCCTGGCAGGACCGCCCCTGAACTAAGGAAAAATGCGCCAAAAAGGGCCGCGCAATATTCCCACAAGTAACCTGAAAGTTCCACACATTGCCAGAGCCCATCTTGCACATAACGCAGCAATAACACAATAAACAATATCATGTATAAACCCCCCCTGTTCAATAATCCCCTTTCCAGGAATATTAACCCTTGATTCTTTAAAGATCAAAAGGCGTCACACTGTGACCCTGTCTTCCATGTTATTATTATTAATAAAAAAATTAAACGATCTTACCAGAATCTACGCTGTGGAACAGGAACACTGCCCTTCAAGTGTGACAGGTTAGTAGCCTCTCTCCTGACATGGATTTGAGTGCAGAAAGCAGGCAGCAAAACTCGTCAACGCTGATTGCTTGTGGAGTTGTTAATATGAGTCTGGATGGTTTCGCAGAAAGACTCTTCCTGCATTTCCGGACTCTAATTTTCGCCCAGGTTCTCACTGAGAGGCTGACAGGACTACTTAAAACTCCAGTCCCAATGCGAAGAGTACTACCCTCTATAAGAGACTACTACGAATCTCCGGAACTTCTCTTCCATCCTCCTGTGACGAAAGGCAAAGAATAACTAGGGGATGAGGGAAGTGGTGGAGGTATTTAAGCCTTTGGCTGGGGTGACTTAGCCTCCTCCTGGTGGCCAGGTTCATAATTCCCAACAGTAATGAATGAAGCCGTAGACTCTCCTCCCCTTTAGATGGAATTTAACTTTGTAAAATACCTTGTACTACCCACTTGTACACCGCTGCCGGCCCAGAGTGATAATAAAATGTTCATAAACGAGTTTCTGTTTGCAAGGAGGCTTTTTTGTATTGAGTGCTTATCTTAGAGATATATTTATAATAGAAGTAAATTGGAAAGTTGTTTAAAATTGCATGTTCTATCTGAATCATGAAAGTTTGATTTTGACTTTACTGTCCCTTTAAGCACCCCTTTGTAAAATAAAAGTGTTAAAATAATGTAACACTTTCATGTTGGTAGCCCAGTTTTCTGCAGCCATCCTCCTGCTCTCCTTAGCAGTAGTCCGGTATGGATGGATATAATGAGCATGGGTTCTCAGCTAACCAATCACAGTGTCTGGTAAATTTGCTCAGATTTGACGCTGATGAAAGCACTCCAGCCTCTCTGAGAGGATGTGGAACAAGCACATGTCAGAAATATTTTACAGCAAAAGCTGAAAAAAATAAACAATAAAAGTATATTATCATATGATACATTATTTTACTTATTTAAAGGTATGGGACATGAAACCAAAACATTTTCTTTCAGGATTCAGACAGACTTTTTAAACAACTTTTCAATTTACTTATATTTTCAATGTTGCTTCATTCTCTTGCTTTCTTTTATTGAAGAAGTAGAATTGCACTACTGGGATCTAGCTGAACACATTGGTAAGCCAAAAAAGGGGCATACAATGATACAAGTACAGCAACCAATCAGTAGCTACTGTAGCTCCAAGCTCCTGAGCCTACATAGGTATGTGTTTCATCAAAGGATACCAAGAGAACTAAACAAATTAGATAATAGTACATTGGAAAGTTGTTTAAAATTTTATGCTCTGAATCATGAAAAACAGGAACCTCAAAAGGAAACTTTCATGGTGCAGATAGGGCATGCAATTTTAGGAGACTTTTTCATTTACTTCTATTATCAGTATCCTTTGCTGAAAAGTATAGGTCCAGGAGCTAGCTGTTGATTGATGGCTGAAAATATCCCTCAAGTCACTATTAGAAGTTTGTTTCCATTAAGGAATGATGGCTGTAACATATTTATCATGTTTGTCTCTCAAAAGACTAAACTGTTCTAATAGCAGTAAAATATTTATGGAGTTAATAATCCCTGCTAGAATTAACAGTTATTAATGTCAGTATATTTTTTAGGGTCAGTTACTCCTGAGGCTTTGACCAAACTTCATTCATTAATGGTCGTGGAAAATCCAAAGATGCTAATTAAAATTTTTTAACTTTTCTTGGACCAAAATATATTACTGACATTTTTAAGAAAGCAGATGATGATAGATGATGATAGTGTGGCAACAGTAGTGACAGGCTTATTGGTTCACTCTGTAATAATGACAGTGACATGTCTAATGATCCAACACCCTGATAGAAGTGTATCCACTGACGTTTTTATTGATCGGCCAGTACCTCCTATAAGTAAAATATTCTTTGAGCAAGGTAGATTTAAAAGGACATTTTGAAATATAAAATATTTAATTATGCATTAGTAAAAATATACATTGCTTATTTATTTAGGTTGATTTGCTGTAAAGTAACTTGCTACTATATACAAGATGTGCTTCCATGCTTCTGTAACTGAAGTCCCCTTCAAAATGTTGAAATTGCCTACGGCAGCAAATATTTAGAGCAGAGTATAATTCTCTTTTGCATCTAGCATTAAAGGGACAGTCTACTTTGTTTTAAAAGATAGATAATCCCTTTCTTACCAATTCCCCAGTATGCATAACCAACACTGTTATAGAAATATACTTTTTACCTCTGTGATTACCTTGTATCTAAGCATCTGCAGCCTGCCCCTTATTTCAGCTCTAGTTACAAACTTACAATTTAGCCAATTAGTGCTGGTTCATGCATTGTCCCTTTATTGGTCACAGTTATGGGAGACAAGAAGTAGCATACCAAAGATTTGAAGAAATGAGCCTTTCAAATGATTTTAAAAGTTTATTATTTATGCAATTCTTTTTTTTTTTTTCTCTTTAAATATATAAACATCTCTATCTATCCTTTTAAGTCCCTTTAATGATCATGATAATAAGGGCTGGTAACACACGGTGGACAACATCCTAACATAATGCTTGTATTTAAACTATACTTTAAAATGACTCATTTCTTATAAGTGAATGGATTTTTCTCCTTTTTGTATTTTATTAAATATAGTTTGAACTACCCTGCCTTGGCCTTCATCCTTTATTATGACAAGCTAGTTGCTGAATGGAGCACAGGAGTCCTCTAACAGGCTTACCATACAATACCTAATGTAACAACATTTGAAAGCACATTTGATTCTCATTACACACAAATTCTCACTGCTAAAACACATTTTTTTGTATTTCTTTATTTTACATCTGCTCCACATGTGACACTGTTCTCTCTCTCTCTTGCTCTCTCTCGGTTTCTCAATTCTCTTCAAACAGACAATTACCACTAATTCCTGATTTGTAATTCAAGAGCCTTTGCTGTGTTCAATGTGTGCAGGCGTGACAACAGCACAGCACAGTTACTAAATGTCATACTGAGACCGCAAGCACATTTCCCAGTCAGCTCTGTAAGGGACATATGCCCTCTTGGTATTACAATGGACCCAGTCACAACAAAAACAAGCTAGGATGTTTTCAATATATCATTAAACATTTGTTTAGCACATCTAAAGCTCAAAGATAATATCAGGCAAACTAATTTGCGATCACTTAAAGGGACAGTCAAGTCCAAAAAAAACTTCCATGATTCAGATAGGGCATGTAATTTAAATAACTTTCCAAATTTACTTTTATCACCAATTTTGCTTTCTTCTCTTGTATTCTTAGTTGAAAGCTAAACCTAGGAGGTTCATATGCTAATTTCTTAGACCTTGAAGGCCGCCTCTAATCTAAATGCATTTTGATAGTTTTTCACCACTAGAGGGCATTAGTTCATGTGTTATATATAGATAACATTGAGCTCATGCACGTGAATTTACCATGGAGACAGCTCTGATTGACTAAACTGCAAGTCTGTCAAAAGAACTGAAATAAGGGGGCAGTCTGCAGAGGCCTAGATACAAGGTAATTACAGAGGTAAAAGTGTATAATTATAACTGTGTTGGTTATGCAAAACTGGGGAATTGGTAATTAAGGGATTATCTATCTTTTTAAACAACAAAAATTCTGATGTTGACTGTCCCTTTAAGTTTCACAAAGCAGAAATTTACTGTAGTACATAAGTTTGACCCCATTTAAAAGGACAAGATCAAAAACATCAAACATATATTCTCTACAGAAACTGTTAATCCAAAATTAAAGCAAAACTAGATGAACCCAGCAACCACAGGAATAGCCTTATCAGGCCAGGTGCTTGAAGGAAAAGCTGGCAACCTCCTGCCTCACAAAGATCCACTATAAATATATATCCTCAGCACCTTTAAATGTATAAAATTTCCTTTATTGAAAACACATGGACAGAAAGTTATGCAACGTTTCGGGAACGCAGTCCCTTAATCATGCATACTAGATAGTACACCTGGACCTTTATTTAAAGGTATGGCTGACCAATCACAATGCAACGTTCTGGACACATCCTACTTCTCAGCATTTCATATGCAGGCAGCCATAACACTGCCATCTAGAGGATATGACAGACATGAATGTAATAATTTATAGCAAAAGCTATCCCTTAATAGATACTAGGTGTACATAATAAATTGTGAATATACACTCAATTACATAGAAATTATTAAAAAAAATATATAAAAACACAATATCATGCATATAAAAATAAAACAATATATATACATAGAAATTTGGTGGCAGCTGTAGAGAGATCCCTTATAAAAAAAAAAATACATTTTATATATACACCTAGAAAATGACAGACAGATCTAATTCTCCGTTTAATCCATTTGGATACATGGAATCCAATTTATGGATCCAATATGCCTCCTTTTGTTTCAGGATGTGCTCTCTATCGCCGCCTCCTCTAGGTATATCAACATGGTCGATGATTTTCAACCTAATTTGATTGATTTGGTGACCACATTCCAAAAAATGGCATGCTACAGGGGCTTGGAGATCACCCATCCTAATGTTAGATTTATGTTGGTTCAATCTCTCCCTCATCTTACGTGTCGTTTCCCCTATGTAAATTTTGGAACATGGACATTTTATCATATATACCACGAATATTGAGTCACACGTGTAATAAGATTTTAATTTAAATTTATGTCCACTCCTAGGGTGAACAAATTAATTACCCTTAATTACTGAATGACAATTGCTGCAGTTTAAACATGGGAAACAACCTGAGTTCTTTTCAGTGATGTATCTAGTTTTACTAATAATTTTAGAACCCATGTCAGACTGTACCAAAATGTCACTTAAATTCTTAACTCTCCTATGTGTCATAATAGGGACTCTCTGTAGTATGTCAATATTTTTGTTACATGTTTGAATTATATGCCAATGCCTCCTTATAATTTTAGATATTTTATCACTATGGTCATTGAACTGAGATATAAAGATAAGTCTATCTTTATCAACCTGTTTTTCCTTACCCTTTGCAATGGAGTTATTTTTGATTTTAAGGGTTTCTCTCGCTACCAATTCCTCAGGAATTTCTCTCCCATTTCCATAAGTCTTAAATCTCTCAAACTTATCACTGACTATTCTATTTACTCTCATCAATTGACTCCTTGGAAGTGAATTTTTTATCCTTTGATTATGGAAACTGTCATATCGGAGTAGTGTATTACGATCTGTGTCCTTACGGTGGAGATCAATTTTTAATTCTGTACCCTCCTTATATATGACAGTGTCCAAAAATACTATTCTTTCCTCACTAACTACTAAGGTGAACTCTAGGACATTAACCTCCTGATTAAGCTCACTGACAAATTGTTCAGGGAGTCTTCGTTGCCCCACCATATGCCAAATACATCGTCGATGAAACGCCACCATGTGGCTCCATACTGTAAAAACAAGTGATTACAGTATACACTTTTTTCTTCAAAATGACTTGTGTAAAGATTGGCATATGATGAGGCAGCGTTAGACCCCATAGCTGTCCCTTTCTTTTGTATACACCATGTATTTCTAAACAGGAAATAATTATAGTATAATACAATCTTTAATAATTCCTCAAAGAAATCTACTTGTGCAGCATTATATTGATTACCACTAGACAATACATATCGGATCACCCCTATTCCACTTTCGTGTTTTATTGATGTATAAAGACTTTTAACGTCTAGGCTAAACAAAATATATTTAGAATTATCAAATGCCAGTGTAGATCATTTTTTGTATAAAGTTGCCTGTGTCTTTAATATAGGATGTCGCTTTCTCGACATGCGGTTGTAATACCTTATCTAAGAATTTAGCTATAATGGTAAATACTGATTCAACATCGGACACAATGGACGCCCAGGGGGTTCTTGTAAATTCTTATGTACCTTAGGTACAGTATAAAATACTGGTGTCCTAGTGTGTTCTTTATAGAGGTAATCGCTCATTTGTTTGTCAATAATGCCTTTATTCTTTGCACAATTAAGTATTCTCCTTATTTCCCTTTGTATTTTAAAGATAGGATTGTTATCTAAAATCTGGTAAGTATTGGGGTCACTGAGCTGAGCATTAATTTCTTGAATGTAGTAATCTTTATCGAGAACTACTGTGACTCCGCCCTTGTCCGCTCTTTTTATGACAATGTTACGTTTTTTAATTGATTCAATGGCCTTAAATTCATTTTTGGACAAATTGTGTAATTTAGCTGTCTTTGTCTTATTTTTAGTTTGTATTGTTTTAGTATACAATGTGTTGATGTCAGACATTACTAATTTAGAAAAAATTTCTAGACTACTGTTTTGAATGACTGGAGTAAAAGTGCTTTTTTTTTTATATAGATCAAATTTTTTGGGGTTAAATGCATCTGAATCAACCGATTTGCCACTAGCCTCTGCAGATTGAGTATTCTCACTAGAGACATCTAATCTTTTAACCTTGTTAATCAAACTCTTATTGCTTTTACCACTGTTACCATCAAAGAAAAGATGCAACTTAATGTTTCTAAAGAATTTGTATAAATCCTTATTCAACTGAAAAAAGTCCAGATCTTTATGAGGGCAAAAAGAGAGTCCTTTTTCCAAGAGTTTATACTCACTGACTTCTAATGTTTCTTTGGAAATGTTTATTACTGTTTCCGTGCTCCTCTCCTTCAATATCTTTATCCTGTTGTTGAACGTCCTTAAGCAGATACTCTACAGTAAGTGTTATAAGGTCAGATGAACACTTATTAAGTATAGCCTCAAACTTTCCGCAATACTCCTCATTATAACGTAATAAAGTGGGCCGCATATTCATTCTCAGGCCTCTGGGTATTCTCTTGACCCTGTGATATTCAAAAAAGGGTGGTAATGTGCAAATCCCAAGCAGTATTTTTGCTTCTTAAATTCTCATACTTTTTCTCATAATCTTGTACCGGAATGGTTTTTAGGAATTCCCTGGAACCCCTGGTGAGCATAGTAAAACGAGCCGCCTCCATTTCAGTGTACATAAACACTTTTGTACCGTCCGTTTTTTGTAGCTTCTCCATAACCCAGGTTGCACGGATTAATGGTCGGATATCACAATGAAAGCAAAAAAAAGATGAACCCAGCAACCACAGGAATAGCCTTATCAGGCCAGGTGCACAAAGGAAAAGCTGGCGACCTCCAGCCTCACAAAGATCCACAATAAATATATATCCTCAGTACCTTTAAATGTATAAAATTTCCTTTATTGAAAACACATGGACAGAAAGTTATGCGACGTTTCAGAAACGCAGTCCCTTAATCATGCATACTAGATAGTACACCTGGACCTTTATTTAAAGGTATGGCTGACCAATCACAATGCAACGTTCTGGACACATCCTACTTCTCAGCATTTCATATGAAGGCAGCCATAACACTGCCATCTAGAGCATATGACAGACATGAATGTAATAATTTATAGCAAAAGCTATCCCTTAGATACTAGGTGTACATAATAAAGTGTGAATATACACTCAATGACATAGAAATTATAAAAAACATATAAAAACACAATATCATGCATATAAAAATAAAACAATATATATATACATAGAAATTTGGTGACGGCTGTAGAGAGATCCCTTATATAAAAAAAAAAAAATACATTTTATATATACACTTAGAGGAAGACATACAGATCTAATTCCGTTTGGATACATGGAATCCAATTTATGGATCCAATATGCCTCAGTTTGTTTCAAGATGCGCTCTCTTTCGCCTCCTCCTACTCGTAGGGTGAACAAATTCATTACCCTTAATTACTGAATGACAATTGCTGCCGTTTAATCCAAAATTAACATTTTACCCTACTTAGTTGTGCGTTGCTGGACTATTTAAAGGATTAGGAAAGTCCAAATTAAATTTGCATGTTTCAGATAGAGCATGTAATTTTAAGGCATTTTTAAATTCATTTCTATTTTCAAATGTGCTTCGTTCTCTTTGTATCCCTTGTTGAAAATGGATACGCACATATCCTACACTAGGTGTGATCTAGCTGCTGATTGGTGCCTGCACACATTTGTCTCTTGTGATTGGCTAACTAGATGTGTTCATCTAGCTGCCAGTAGTGTAATGTTGTTCCTTCAGCAAAGGATAACAAGATAATGAAGCAAATTTGATAATAGAAGTAAATTGAAAAGTTGTTTATCCAAATCATGTAACCCCCATCTTAGGTATGAAAATAAGGCTTTTATTTTTTTAATAAAATTTATATTTTTTCATTATTATATTTTTTGTACCTATAAACTGCTTCATTTCTTTTATTTTTTTACATATTTTCTGTAGCTGTGTCCCCCCACCTTCCCCCCGCCCTCAATCTTTAGTTAGGGGCCCCCCACACCCACAGATCCCCTTTTCTGTAGTGTAGCTGCCCCATCCCTCCCTGTCCCTTTATTTTATTTTCCGTAGCGTTGGGCCCTCCCACTTCCTCCAACTTTATCCCGCCTCCCTTGCTGGGCCACCCACCCACACCTCCCACCGGCACCAACAGAAGATCGTTACAGACGGTGACACACACAGTGTCACCGCCCGCCTGTAATGATCAGGCATCTGCCCTCATATGGAGGTAGAGCACCAAATGCGCTCCTGCTTCATATGCGGCAGATGCCTGGAGCTTCAGGAGCTCCAGCTCTCGGCTGTAACTTAACAACTGAGAGTGCTGGAGCTTCCTGAAGTGAAGACGAATATATAAGTATTGCAGTATGATGGGCAAAGTACTGCAAAACGTATATATACGTATTTTTGGGTGAAGGGGTTAAATGACTTTAGAGGGATATGAAACAATGCTCCTTTAGTATAAAAACATTTGTTAAAAGTAGACATAAAAATAAATAAAATGTGTTAAAAAACATAATTTATGTAAGAACTTACCTGATAAATTCATTTCTTTCATATTAGCAAGAGTCCATGAGCTAGTGACGTATGGGATATACATTCCTACCAGGAGGGGCAAAGTTTCCCAAACCTTAAAATGCCTATAAATACACCCCTCGCCACACCCACAATTCAGTTTAACGAATAGCCAAGAAGTGGGGTGATAAGAAAAGAGCGAAAGCATCAAAAAAATAAGGAATTGGAATAATTGTGCTTTATAAAAAAAAATCATAACCACCACAAAAAAGGGTGGACCTCATGGACTCTTGCTAATATGAAAGAAATGAATTTATCAGGTAAGTTCTTACATAAATTATGTTTTCTTTCATGTAATTAGCAAGAGTCCATGAGCTAGTGACGTATGGGATATAAATACCCAAGATGTGGAACTTCCACGCAAGAGTCACTAGAGAGGGAGGGATAAAATAAAGACAGCCAATTCCGCTGAAAAATTAATCCACTACCCAAATCAAAAGTTTCAATTTTAAAAATGAAAAAACAGAATTTATGTTTACCTGATAAATTACTTTCTCCAACGGTGTGTCCGGTCCACGGCGTCATCCTTACTTGTGGGATATTCTCTTCCCCAACAGGAAATGGCAAAGAGCCCAGCAAAGCTGGTCACATGATCCCTCCTAGGCTCCGCCTACCCCAGTCATTCGACCGACGTTAAGGAGGAATATTTGCATAGGAGAAACCATATGATACCGTGGTGACTGTAGTTAAAGAAAATAAATTATCAGACCTGATTAAAAAACCAGGGCGGGCCGTGGACCGGACACACCGTTGGAGAAAGTAATTTATCAGGTAAACATAAATTCTGTTTTCTCCAACATAGGTGTGTCCGGTCCACGGCGTCATCCTTACTTGTGGGAACCAATACCAAAGCTTTAGGACACGGATGAAGGGAGGGAGCAAATCAGGTCACCTAAATGGAAGGCACCACGGCTTGCAAAACCTTTCTCCCAAAAATAGCCTCAGAAGAAGCAAAAGTATCAAACTTGTAAAATTTGGTAAAAGTGTGCAGTGAAGACCAAGTCGCTGCCCTACATATCTGATCAACAGAAGCCTCGTTCTTGAAGGCCCATGTGGAAGCCACAGCCCTAGTGGAATGAGCTGTGATTCTTTCGGGAGGCTGCCGTCCGGCAGTCTCGTAAGCCAATCTGATGATGCTTTTAATCCAAAAAGAGAGAGAGGTAGAAGTTGCTTTTTGACCTCTCCTTTTACCAGAATAAACAACAAACAAGGAAGATGTTTGTCTAAAATCCTTTGTAGCATCTAAATAGAATTTTAGAGCGCGAACAACATCCAAATTGTGCAACAAACGTTCCTTCTTCGAAACTGGTTTCGGACACAAAGAAGGCACGACTATCTCCTGGTTAATGTTTTTGTTAGAAACAACTTTTGGAAGAAAACCAGGTTTAGTACGTAAAACCACCTTATCTGCATGGAACACCAGATAAGGAGGAGAACACTGCAGAGCAGATAATTCTGAAACTCTTCTAGCAGAAGAAATTGCAACCAAAAACAAAACTTTCCAAGATAATAACTTAATATCAACGGAATGTAAGGGTTCAAACGGAACCCCCTGAAGAACTGAAAGAACTAAGTTGAGACTCCAAGGAGGAGTCAAAGGTTTGTAAACAGGCTTGATTCTAACCAGAGCCTGAACAAAGGCTTGAACATCTGGCACAGCTGCCAGTTTTTTGTGAAGTAACACAGACAAGGCAGAAATCTGTCCCTTCAAGGAACTTGCAGATAATCCTTTCTCCAATCCTTCTTGAAGAAAGGATAGAATCTTAGGAATCTTTACCTTGTCCCAAGGGAATCCTTTAGATTCACACCAACAGATATATTTTTTCCATATTTTGTGGTAAATTTTTCTAGTTACAGGCTTTCTGGCCTGAACAAGAGTATCAATAACAGAATCTGAGAACCCTCGTTTTGATAAGATCAAGCGTTCAATCTCCAAGCAGTCAGCTGGAGTGAGACCAGATTCGGATGTTCGAACGGACCTTGAACAAGAAGGTCTCGTCTCAAAGGTAGCTTCCATGGTGGAGCCGATGACATATTCACCAGATCTGCATACCAAGTCCTGCGTGGCCACGCAGGAGCTATCAAGATCACCGACGCCCTCTCCTGATTGATCCTGGCTACCAGCCTGGGGATGAGAGGAAACGGCGGGAATACATAAGCTAGTTTGAAGGTCCAAGGTGCTACTAGTGCATCTACTAGAGTCGCCTTGGGATCCCTGGATCTGGACCCGTAGCAAGGAACCTTGAAGTTCTGACGAGAGGCCATCAGATCCATGTCTGGAATGCCCCACAGTTGAGTAATTTGGGCAAAGATTTCCGGATGGAGTTCCCACTCCCCCGGATGTAATGTCTGACGACTCAGAAAATCCGCTTCCCAATTTTCCACTCCTGGGATGTGGATTGCAGACAGGTGGCAGGAGTGAGTCTCCGCCCATTGAATGATTTTGGTCACTTCTTCCATCGCCAGGGAACTCCTTGTTCCCCCCTGATGGTTGATGTACGCAACAGTCGTCATGTTGTCTGATTGAAACCGTATGAACTTGGCCTTTGCTAGCTGAGGCCAAGCCTTGAGAGCATTGAATATCGCTCTCAGTTCCAGAATATTTATCGGTAGAAGAGATTCTTCCCGAGACCAAAGACCCTGAGCTTTCAGGGATCCCCAGACCGCGCCCCAGCCCATCAGACTGGCGTCGGTCGTGACAATGACCCACTCTGGTCTGCGGAAGGTCATCCCTTGTGACAGGTTGTCCAGGGACAGCCACCAACGGAGTGAGTCTCTGGTCCTCTGATTTACTTGTATCTTCGGAGACAAGTCTGTATAGTCCCCATTCCACTGACTGAGCATGCACAGTTGTAATGGTCTTAGATGAATGCGCGCAAAAGGAACTATGTCCATTGCCGCTACCATCAAACCTATTACTTCCATGCACTGCGCTATGGAAGGAAGAGGAACGGAATGAAGTGTTTGACAAGAGCTTAGAAGTTTTGTTTTTCTGGCCTCTGTCAGAAAAATCCTCATTTCTAAGGAGTCTATTATTGTTCCCAAGAAGGGAACCCTTGTCGACGGAGATAGAGAACTCTTTTCCACGTTCACTTTCCATCCGTGAGATCTGAGAAAGGCCAGGACTATGTCCGTGTGAGCCTTTGCTTGAGGAAGGGACGACGCTTGAATCAGAATGTCGTCCAAGTAAGGTACTATTGCAATGCCCCTTGGTCTTAGCACCGCTAGAAGGGACCCTAGTACCTTTGTGAAAATCCTTGGAGCAGTGGCTAATCCGAAAGGAAGCGCCACGAACTGGTAATGCTTGTCCAGGAATGCGAACCTTAGGAACCGATGATGTTCCTTGTGGATAGGAATATGTAGATACGCATCCTTTAAATCCACCGTGGTCATGAATTGACCTTCCTGGATGGAAGGAAGAATTGTTCGAATGGTTTCCATTTTGAACGATGGAACCTTGAGAAACTTGTTTAAGATCTTGAGATCTAAGATTGGTCTGAACGTTCCCTCTTTTTTGGGAACTATGAACAGATTGGAGTAGAACCCCATCCCTTGTTCTCCTAATGGAACAGGATGAATCACTCCCATTTTTAACAGGTCTTCTACACAATGTAAGAATGCCTGTCTCTTTATGTGGTCTGAAGACAATTGAGACCTGTGGAACCTCCCCCTTGGGGGAAGCCCCTTGAATTCCAGAAGATAACCTTGGGACACTATTTCTAGTGCCCAAGGATCCAGAACATCTCTTGCCCAAGCCTGAGCGAAGAGAGAGAGTCTGCCCCCCACCAGATCCGGTCCCGGATCGGGGGCCAACATTTCATGCTGTCTTGGTAGCAGTGGCAGGTTTCTTGGCCTGCTTTCCCTTGTTCCAGCCTTGCATTGGTCTCCAGGCTGGCTTGGCTTGAGAAGTATTACCCTCTTGCTTAGAGGACGTAGCACTTGGGGCTGGTCCGTTTCTACGAAAGGGACGAAAATTAGGTTTATTTTTGGCCTTGAAAGACCTATCCTGAGGAAGGGCGTGGCCCTTACCCCCAGTGATATCAGAGATAATCTCTTTCAAGTCAGGGCCAAACAGCGTTTTCCCCTTGAAAGGAATGTTAAGGAGTTTGTTCTTGGAAGACGCATCCGCTGACCAAGATTTCAACCAAAGCGCTCTACGCGCCACAATAGCAAACCCAGAATTCTTCGCCGCTAACCTAGCCAATTGCAAAGTGGCGTCTAGGGTGAAAGAATTAGCCAATTTGAGAGCACGGATTCTGTCCATAATCTCCTCATAAGGAGGAGAATCACTATCGATCGCCTTTACTAGCTCATCGAACCAGAAACACGCGGCTGTAGTGACAGGGACAATGCATGAAATTGGTTGTAGAAGGTAACCTTGCTGAACAAACATCTTTTTAAGCAAACCTTCTAATTTTTTATCCATAGGATCTTTGAAAGCACAACTATCTTCTATGGGTATAGTGGTGCGTTTGTTTAAAGTAGAAACCGCTCCCTCGACCTTGGGGACAGTCTGCCATAAGTCCTTTCTAGGGTCGACCATAGGAAACAATTTTTTAAATATGGGGGGAGGGACGAAAGGTATACCGGGCCTTTCCCATTCTTTATTTACAATGTCCGCCACCCGCTTGGGTATAGGAAAAGCTTCTGGGAGCCCCGGGACCTCTAAGAACTTGTCCATTTTACATAGTTTCTCTGGGATGATCAAATTCTCACAATCATCCAGAGTGGATAATACCTCCTTAAGCAGAGCGCGGAGATGTTCCAACTTAAATTTAAATGTAATCACATCGGGTTCAGCTTGTTGAGAAATTTTCCCTGAATCTGAAATTTCTCCCTCAGACAAAACCTCCCTGGCCCCCTCAGACTGGTGTAGGGGCATTTCAGAACCATTATCATCAGCGTCCTCATGCTCTTCAGTATCTAAAACAGAGCAGTCGCGCTTACGCTGATAAGTGGGCATTTTGGCTAAAATGTTTTTGATAGAATTATCCATTACAGCCGTTAATTGTTGCATAGTAAGGAGTATTGGCGCGCTAGATGTACTAGGGGCCTCCTGAGTGGGCAAGACTCGTGTAGACGAAGGAGGGAATGATGCAGTACCATGCTTACTCCCCTCACTTGAGGAATCATCTTGGGCATCATTTTCAGTGTCACATAAATCACATTTATTTAAATGAGAAGGAACCTTGGCTTCCCCACATTCAGAACACAGTCTATCTGGTAGTTCAGACATGTTAAACAGGCATAAACTTGATAACAAAGTACAAAAAACGTTTTAAAATAAAACCGTTACTGTCACTTTAAATTTTAAACTGAACACACTTAATTACTGCAATTGCGAAAAAGTATGAAGGAATTGTTCAAAATTCACCACAGTGTCTTAAAGCCTTAAAAGTATTGCACACCAAATTTGGAAGCTTTAACCCTTAAAATAACGGAACCGGAGCCGTTTTTAACTTTAACCCCTTTACAGTCCCTGGTATCTGCTTTGCTGAGACCCAACCAAGCCCAAAGGGGAATACGATACCAAATGACGCCTTCAGAAAGTCTTTTCTATGTATCAGAGCTCCTCACACATGCGACTGCATGTCATGCTTCTCAAAAACAAGTGCGCAATACCGGCGCGAAAATGAGGCTCTGCCTATGATTAGGGAAAGCCCCTAGAGAATAAGGTGTCTAAAACAGTGCCTGCCGATATTATTTAACAAAAATACCCAGATTAAATGATTCCTCAAGGCTAAATATGTGTAATATATGAATCGATTTAGCCCAGAAAATGTCTACAGTCTTAATAAGCCCTTGTGAAGCCCTTATTTACTGTCTGAATAAAAATGGCTTACCGGATCCCATAGGGAAAATGACAGCTTCCAGCATTACATCGTCTTGTTAGAATGTGTCATACCTCAAGCAGCAAAAGACTGCTCACTGTTCCCCCAACTGAAGTTAATTCCTCTCAACAGTCCTGTGTGGAACAGCCATGGATTTTAGTAACGGTTGCTAAAATCATTTTCCTCATACAAACAGAAATCTTCATCTCTTTTCTGTTTCAGAGTAAATAGTACATACCAGCACTATTTTAAAATAACAAACTCTTGATTGAATAATAAAAACTACAGTTAAACACTAAAAAACTCTAAGCCATCTCCGTGGAGATGTTGCCTGTACAACGGCAAAGAGAATGACTGGGGTAGGCGGAGCCTAGGAGGGATCATGTGACCAGCTTTGCTGGGCTCTTTGCCATTTCCTGTTGGGGAAGAGAATATCCCACAAGTAAGGATGACGCCGTGGACCGGACACACCTATGTTGGAGAAAAACTGAAATTATAAGCAGAAGAATCAAACTGAAAACAGCTGCCTGAAGTACTATTCTACCAAAAACTGCTTCTAAAGAAGAGAAAACAACAAAATGGTAGAATTTAGTGAAAGTATGCAAAGAAGACCAAGTCATTGCTTTGCAAATTTGATCAACAGAAGCTTCATTCTTAAAAAGCCCAGGAAGTAGAAACTGACCTAGTAGAATGAGCCGAAATCCTCTGAGACGGGGAATAATCCGACTCCAAATAAGCATAATGAATCAAAAGCTTAACCAAGATGCCAAAGAAATGGCAGAAGCCTTCTGACCTTCCTAAAACCAGAAAAGATAACAAATAGAGTAGAAGTCTGTCTGAAATCTGAGTAGCTTCAACATAATATTTCAAAACTCTTACCACATCCTAAAGAATGTAATAATCTTATCAAAAAATTCTTAGGATTAGGACACAAAGAAAAGACAATAATTCCTCCACTAATGTTGTTAGAATTCACAACTTAGGTGAAAATTGAAATGAGGACAGCAAAAAAAACACCTTATCCTAATGAAAAATCAGAACAAGGAGATTCACAAGAAAGAACAGATAATTAAAAAATTGTTCTAGCTGAAGAGATGTCCAAAAAGAACAATACTTTCCATGAAAGTAATGAATGTCCAGAGCAAGCATATGCTCAAAATAGAAGAGCCTGAAAAACCTTCAGAACCCAATTAAGACTCCAAAGAGGAGAAATTGGCTTAATGACAGGTTTGATACGAATCAAAACCTGAAAAAAATGATGAATATCAGGAAGTAACACTGCCTTATCCTGATGAAAAATCAGAAAAGGATATTCACAAAAAAGAGCAGATAACTCAAAAACTCTTCTAGTAGAAGAAATAACCAAAAGGAACAATACTTTTCCAAGAAAGTAATTTAACGTTTCAGAAAACGCATAGTTTCAAACGGAGGAGCCTGTAAAGCCCTCAGCACCAAATTGAGACTCCAAAGAGGAGAGATTGAATTAATGACAGGCTTGATATGGACCAAAGCCTGTACAACACAATGAATATCAGGATGATTAGAAATCTTTCTGTGAAAAAAGAACAGAAGGAGTAAAGATTTGTCCTAACAAAGAATTGAAGACAAAACCTTATCCAAACCAACTTGAAAAAAATAATAAAATTCTATGAATTTTAAAAGAATGCCAAGAAAAATAGGTCTTCCAGGCTCAATATAAATCTTTCTAGAGACAGATTTATGAGCCTGAAACATAGTACAATGAGTCAGAAAAACCTCTATGACTAAAAACCAAGCGTTCAATCTCCATCCCTTCAAATGTAATGATTTGATATCCTGATGGAAAAAATGGCCTTGAGAAAGAAAAGGTCTGGTTTAAACGGAGGTGTCCAATATTGGCAACTGGCCATCCGAATGAGATTCGTATACCAAAACCTGAGAGGCCATGCTGGAGCTACCAGCATAACAAACAAATACTCCATAAGAATTTTGGAGGAAGAACTAGAGGCGGAAAGAAATAGGCAAAAAGATAATTCCAAAGAAATGTCAATGCATACACTACTTCCGCCTGAAGATTCCCGGACCTTAATAGGCCCCTGGGAAGTTCTTTATTCAGATGAAATGAAAAACATATCTGGGTAAGAGAGAACATTCTCCCGGAAGAAAAGCTTGATTAACAGAGATAATCCGCTTCCCAAATATCTATACCTGGGAAAAAAAAACACAGAATTTAGATAAGAGCTGGATTTAGCCCAAGCTAATATCCGAGACACTTCTGTCACAGCCTAAGGACTGATAGTCCTACTCTGATGATTGACATACACCATAGTAGTGATATTGTTTAAAAAAACATAATTTATGCTTACCTGATAAATTCCTTTCTTCTGTAGTGTGATCAGTCCACGGGTCATCATTACTTCTGGGATATTACTCCTCCCCAACAGGAAGTGCAAGAGGATTCACCCAGCAGAGCTGCATATAGCTCCTCCCCTCTACGTCACTCCCAGTCATTCGACCAAGGACCAACGAGAAAGGAGAAGCCAAGGGTGAAGTGGTGACTGGAGTATAAATTAAAAAATATTTACCTGCCTTAAAAACAGGGCGGGCCGTGGACTGATCACACTACAGAAGAAAGGAATTTATCAGGTAAGCATAAATTATGTTTTCTTCTGTTAAGTGTGATCAGTCCACAGGTCATCATTACTTCTGGGATACCAATACCAAAGCAAAAGTACACGGATGACGGGAGGGATAGGCAGGCTCTTTATACAGAAGGAAACACTGCCTGAAGAACCTTTCTCCCAAAAATAGCCTCCGATGAAGCAAAAGTGTCAAATTTGTAAAATTTGGAAAAAGTATGAAGCGAAGACCAAGTTGCAGCCTTGCAAATCTGTTCAACAGAGGCCTCATTCTTGAAGGCCCAAGTGGAGGCCACAGCTCTAGTAGAATGAGCTGTAATTCTTTCAGGAGGCTGCTGTCCAGCAGTCTCATAAGCTAAACGAATTATGCTACGAAGCCAAAAAGAAAGAGAGGTAGCAGAAGCTTTTTGACCTCTCCTCTGACCAGAGTAAACGACAAACAGAGAAGACGTTTGTCGAAATTCCTTAGTTGCCTGTAAGTAAAATTTTAGAGCACGGACTACATCCAGGTTGTGCAGAAGACGTTCCTTCTTCGAAGAAGGATTTGGGCACAAAGAAGGAACAACAATCTCTTGATTGATATTCCTGTTAGTAACTACCTTAGGTAAGAACCCAGGTTTAGTACGCAGAACTACCTTATCCGAATGAAAAATCAAATAAGGAGAATCACAATGTAAGGCTGATAATTCAGAGACTCTTCGAGCCGAGGAAATAGCCATTAAAAATAGAACTTTCCAAGATAACAACTTTATATCAATGGAATGAAGGGGTTCAAACGGAACGCCCTGTAAAACATTAAGAACAAGGTTTAAACTCCATGGTGGAGCAACAGTTTTAAACACAGGCTTAATCCTGGCCAAAGCCTGACAAAAAGCCTGGACGTCAGGAACTTCTGACAGACGTTTGTGTAACAGAATGGACAGAGCTGAGATCTGTCCCTTTAATGAACTAGCAGATAAACCCTTTTCTAAACCTTCTTGTAGAAAAGACAATATCCTAGGAATTCTAACCTTACTCCAAGAGTAACCTTTGGATTCACACCAATATAGGTATTTACGCCATATCTTATGGTAAATCTTTCTGGTTACAGGTTTCCTAGCCTGTATTAAGGTATCAATAACTGACTCAGAAAACCCACGTCTTGATAAAATCAAGCGTTCAATTTCCAAGCAGTCAGCTTCAGAGAAGTTAGATTTTGATGTTTGAAAGGACCCTGAATCAGAAGGTCCTGTGTCAGAGGTAGCGACCAAGGTGGACAGGATGACATGTCCACTAGATCTGCATACCAAGTCCTGCGTGGCCATGCAGGTGCTATTAGAATCACTGATGCTCTCTCCTGTTTGATTCTGGCAATCAATCGAGGAAGCATCGGGAAGGGTGGAAACACGTAAGCCATCCTGAAGTCCCAAGGTGCTGTCAGTGCATCTATCAGGACTGCTCCTGGATCCCTGGATCTGGACCCGTAACGAGGAAGCTTGGCGTTCTGTCGAGACGCCATGAGATCTATCTCTGGTTTGCCCCAACGTCGAAGTATTTGGGCAAAGACCTCCGGATGAAGTTCCCACTCCCCCGGATGAAAAGTCTGACGACTTAAGAAATCCGCTTCCCAGTTCTCCACTCCCGGGATGTGGATTGCTGACAGGTGGCAAGAGTGAGACTCTGCCCAGCGAATTATCTTTGATACTTCCATCATAGCTAGGGAGCTTCTTGTCCCTCCCTGATGGTTGATGTAAGCTACGGTCGTGATGTTGTCCGACTGAAACCTGATGAACCCCCGAGTTGTCAACTGGGGCCAAGCCAGGAGAGCATTGAGAACTGCTCTCAATTCCAGAATGTTTATTGGCAGGAGACTCTCCTCCTGACTCCATTGTCCCTGAGCCTTCAGAGAATTCCAGACGGCACCCCAACCTAGAAGGCTGGCGTCTGTTGTTACAATTGTCCAGTCTGGTCTGCTGAATGGCATCCCCCTGGACAGATGTGGCCGAGAAAGCCACCATAGAAGAGAATTTCTGGTCTCTTGATCCAGATTCAGAGAAGGGGATAAGTCTGAGTAATCCCCATTCCACTGACTTAGCATGCACAGTTGCAGTGGTCTGAGGTGTAAGCGTGCAAAGGGTACTATGTCCATTGCCGCTACCATTAAGCCGATTACCTCCATGCATTGATCCACTGACGGGTGTTGAATGGAATGAAGGGTGCGGCAAGCACTTTGAAGTCTTGTTAGCCTGTCCTCTGTCAGGTAAATCTTCATTTCTACAGAATCTATAAGAGTCCCCAGGAAGGGAACTCTTGTGAGTGGAACGAGTGAACTTTTCTTTTCGTTCACCTTCCATCCATGTGACCTTAGAAATGCCAGTACTAACTCTGTATGAAACTTGGCAGTTTGAAAGCTTGAAGCTTGTATCAGAATGTCATCTAGGTATGGAGCTACCGAGATTCCCCGCGGTCTTAGTACCGCCAGAAGAGCACCCAGAACCTTTGTGAAGATTCTTGGAGCTGTAGCCAACCCGAATGGAAGAGCCACAAACTGGTAATGCCTGTCTAGGAAGGCAAACCTTAGGTACCGGTAATGATCTTTGTGAATCGGTATGTGAAGGTAAGCATCTTTTAAATCTACAGTGGTCATGTACTGACCCTCTTGGATCATAGGTAAAATTGTCCGAATAGTCTCCATCTTGAACGATGGAACTCTTAGGAATTTGTTTAGGATCTTTAAGTCCAGGATTGGTCTGAAAGTTCCCTCTTTTTTGGGAACCACAAACAGATTTGAGTAAAACCCCTGTCCCTGTTCCGACCGTGGAACTGGATGGATTACTCCCATTAACAAGAGCTCTTGTACGCAGCGTAGAAACGCCTCTTTCTTTGTCTGGATTGATGACAACCTTGACAGATGAAATCTCTCTCTTGGAGGAGAGTATTTGAAGTCCAGAAGGTATCCCTGAGATATTATCTCTAGTGCCCAGGGATCCTGGACATCTCTTGCCCAAGCCTGGGCGAAGAGAGAAAGTCTGCCCCCCACTAGATCCGATCCCGGATCGGGGGCCCTCAATTCATGCTGTTTTAGGGGCAGCAGCCGGTTTCCTGGCCTGCTTGCCCTTGTTCCAGGACTGGTTAGGTTTCCAGCCTTGTCTGTAGCGAGCAACAGCTCCTTCCTGTTTTGGTGCAGAGGAAGTTGATGCTGCTCCTGCTTTGAAATTACGAAAGGAACGAAAATTAGACTGTCTAGCCTTAACTTTGGCTTTGTCCTGAGGCAGGGCATGGCCTTTACCTCCTGTAATGTCAGCGATAATCTCTTTCAACCCGGGCCCGAATAAGGTCTGCCCTTTGAAAGGTATATTAAGCAATTTAGACTTAGAAGTAACATCAGCTGACCAGGATTTTAGCCACAGCGCCCTGCGTGCCTGAATGGCGAATCCTGAATTCTTCGCCGTAAGTTTAGTTAAATGTACTACGGCCTCCGAAATGAATGAATTAGCTAGTTTAAGGACTCTAAGCCTGTCCGTAATGTCGTCCAGAGTAGCTGAACTAATGTTCTCTTCCAGAGACTCAATCCAGAATGCCGCTGCAGCCGTGATCGGCGCAATGCATGCAAGGGGTTGCAATATAAAACCTTGTTGAACAAACATTTTCTTAAGGTAACCCTCTAATTTTTTATCCATTGGATCTGAAAAAGCACAGCTATCCTCCACCGGGATAGTGGTACGCTTAGCTAAAGTAGAAACTGCTCCCTCCACCTTAGGAACCGTTTGCCATAAGTCCCGTGTGGTGGCGTCTATTGGAAACATTTTTCTAAATATCGGAGGGGGTGAGAACGGCACACCGGGTCTATCCCACTCCTTAGTAACAATTTCAGTAAGTCTCTTAGGAATAGGAAAAACCTCAGTACTCGCCGGTACCGCAAAATATTTATCCAACCTACACATTTTCTCTGGTATTGCAACTGTGTTACAATCATTCAGAGCCGCTAACACCTCCCCTAGTAATACACGGAGGTTTTCCAGCTTAAATTTAAAATTTGAAATATCTGAATCCAGTCTGTTTGGATCAGAACCGTCACCCACAGAATGAAGTTCTCCGTCCTCATGTTCTGCCACCTGTGACGCAGTGTCTGACATGACCCTAATATTATCAGCGCACTCTGTTCTCACCCCAGAGTGATCACGCTTACCTCTTAGTTCTGGTAATTTAGCCAAAACTTCAGTCATAACAGTAGCCATATCTTGTAATGTGATTTGTAATGGCCGCCCAGATGTACTCGGCGCTACAATATCACGCACCTCCCGAGCGGGAGATGCAGGTACTGACACGTGAGGCGAGTTAGTCGGCATAACTCTCCCCTCGTTGTTTGGTGAAATTTGTTCAATTTGTACAGATTGACTTTTATTTAAAGTAGCATCAATACAGTTAGTACATAAATTTCTATTGGGCTCCACTTTGGCATTGCAACAAATGACACAGGTATCATCCTCTGAATCAGACATGTTTAACACACTAGCAAATAAACTTGCAACTTGGAATACAATTCAATTAGAATATTATTAAAAACGTACTGTGCCTTTAAGAAGCACAGAAGATCTATGACAGTTGAAAATTAATAAATTGAAACAGTTATAGCCTCAATCCTTGTAAACAACACAACTTTAGCAAAGGTTTAATCCCATTAGCAAAGATAACTAATTCTGAAAGCAGGAAAAAAATTACAGAATAAACGTTTTTTATCTCAGTTAACTATAATTCTCACAGCTCTGCTGAGAGAAATTACCTCCCTCAAAATAAGTTTTGAAGACCCCTGAGTTCTGTAGAGATGAACCGGATCATGCAGGAAATACAATGAGCTGCTGACTGAAATATCTGATGCGTAGCAAAAGCGCCAAAAAAACGGCCCCTCCCCCTCACACACAGCAGTGAGAGAGAACAGAAACTGTCAGAAAAAAGATTAAGCAACTGCCAAGTGGAAAAATAGTGCCCAAACAATTATTCACTCAGTACCTCAGCAAATGAAAACGATTTTACATTCCAGCAAAAACGTTAAACATAATTTCTAGTTATTAAACAGCTTTATGTACTTCTTACAGTGTAATTCTAGTGAAGTACCATTCCCCAGAATACTGAAGTGTAAAGTATACATACATGACATTATATCGGTATGGCAGGATTTTCTCATCAATTCCATTGTCAGAAAATAAAAGCTGCTACATACCTCTATGCAGATTCATCTGCCCGCTGTCCCCTGATCTGAAGTTTACCTCTCCTCAGATGGCCGAGAAACAGCAATATGATCTTAACTACTCCGGCTAAAATCATAGCAAAACTCTGGTAGATTCTTCTTCAAACTCTGCCAGAGAGGTAATAACACACTCCGGTGCTATTTTAAAATAACAAACTCTTGATTGAAGATATAAAACTAAGTATAATCACCATAGTCCTCTCACACATCCTATCTAGTCGTTGGGTGCAAGAGAATGACAGGGAGTGACGTAGAGGGGAGGAGCTATATGCAGCTCTGCTGGGTGAATCCTCTTGCACTTCCTGTTGGGGAGGAGTAATATCCCAGAAGTAATGATGACCCGTGGACTGATCACACTTAACAGAAGAAACATTAAACGTCTCTTCTTCAAAAAGAAACAAACTGAAAAAACTCTGAGAAAGCACGGAGTTCTAAAATATCAAATGGTAATCTCGCCTCCTGAGATTTCCAAACCCCTTGTGCTGACAGAGATCCTCAGACAGCCTCCCAACCAAAAAGACTCACATCTGTAGAGATCATGGTCCAGGTTAAAAGAAACGAAGAGACCTGTAGACTAAATGATGGTGATCTTAACCACCAAATCAATAGAGATATATATTTAGGATTTGAAGATTAAAAATGCGAAATCCTAGAATCCCTGCACCATAATTCAGCATAAAAGACTGAAAAGGTTCTTTCTATTGAAAATAAGCAAAGGGAATTAAATCCAATGCTGTGGCCATAAGACCTAAAACTTCTATGCATATATAGCAACTGAAGGAAATAATAGAGACTAAAGGTACCGACAAACGGAACACAATAAAATTGTCCTTTGTCTGATAGAGACAAAGACAGAGACACAAATATCTGGAAACCTAAAAAAGGTGACCCTTGTGTGAGGAATCAAGAGCTTTTGAAAAAAAGATCCTCTAACTATGTCCTGAAGAGCAAAGTGAATCATATTAGATTCCGCATCCTCAGAAAATAATCTGAATGAAATCAGAAAAATGAAACTGACTGTCTGAAATAAGGAATATTGAACATCCTGAATCAAGGCAAATAAATGTTTAAACACATATATTTAGAACTTTATATAAAAGTGCCCAACCATAGCTTAGAGTGTCACAGAAAATAAGACTTACTTACCCCAGGACACTCATCTACATATAGTAGAAAGCCAAACCAGTACTGAAATGAGAATCAGTAGAGGTAATGGTATATATAAGAGTATATCGTCGATCTGAAAAGGGAGGTAAGAGATGAATCTCTACGACCGATAACAGAGAACCTATGAAATAGACCCCGTAGAAGGAGATCATTGAATTCAAATAGGCAATACTCTCTTCACATCCCTCTGACATTCACTGCACACTGAGAGGAAAACCGGGCTCCAGCCTGCTGCGAAGCGCATATCAACGAAGAATCTAGCACAAACTTACTTCACCACCTCCATGGGAGGCAAAGTTTGTAAAACTGAATTGTGGGTGTGGTGAGGGGTGAATTTATAGGCATTTTAAGGTTTGGGAAACTTTGCCCCTCCTGGTAGGAATGTATATCCCATACGTCACTAGCTCATGGACTCTTGCTAATTACATGAAAGAAATGGCAAACAACTGGTTTTATTGCAAAATGAGCACTTAGAAAAACTCAGTGTACTCACTGCCTTTAGTGAGATAAGATAGCTGACTTACAGAACTACAGAAGTCCTACTGTCACACAATTTTTGCAGCAAAAATCCTCTACTGAGCATGGGCAATAAACTGACTGCAACTGGAGCAGGTGTCTCCTAGCAACCAAATCAAAGTGAAAGCTACTCTTTTGCCTTGCTTTGGATACCACAGCCCCCTTGTGAGCCCAGAGGCAGAACATTTTTCCTCACACAAACAGATTGCATTTCCTGTTGAGAAAGTCTGCCCATGAGCGGACAAAATGTTTTCAGAAGGAGGAATAGTTGAGTGTTGCTGCAAAGTAAAGTGATACGGAATTACGGGGAGAAAAGAGGGCTGTAAACTGAGCTTGGGACTACATCTGTTAAGCTCTATTCGCCTCTTCCGTTATTACGGACATTTGCCCCAAGACCTGGTGACTTTGTGAGCGTTTGTGGAACTCTCCTAAAAGGATTTCCTATTGAGGCTTTTAAACTTTTAATGTCTAGTAAGTGCAATATAGTGTATGTATCTGTGTTACCTAAATGAAGTGACACCGTGAGTCGCTGGGTGCGCCTGTTCCCTTCTTGTACTCACAGAATTTTGTATCCAGTGGACTGATAGGCTAAAGCAGTCCAAGAGAAAGGTCAGCACCAGACTCAGAGTGAGATTCAAAGGGATCATCACACACAGGAGAGTGTTATCGTATATGGGAAACATACATTCTCAGGAGGATACAGTATGGTTTTAGGCTTACATAGCCTTTAACGTTTATTACTGGACCTATATTGTCTTTCCAATATTGAGTAGTGCTAATTGTATTGTGCAAATTGTATTGGTCTTACTAGAATATACACATATTTTAATCAACTGCTTGTGAATCCTTGTTTCTGGCTCGTTACTATGGAACTTTTCTGTTTTCTTGGCAAATTACATTTTTATAGATATCCAGAAAAACACCTATCAGAAGAGGTTATTCTTGTGGACGAATCTTTTGATGACTTTATAATCTAAAGTCATGGAATGTAAATAGCTGAAGCAACCTTGAGATTAGTATCTGTCTATTACTCTTCCCCCTTGTCCATTAATGATAGGCAATTATTTTGAAACAATACACGACAATCAAAAAGAAGAGACTTTAACCTCTTCAGATCCAGAAACATAGCAATGAACTCTATAATGTTTGTAAGAGGAATTTTCCTGAAGAGGTGGTATTCTTTTTAAACGATGAGGTAATGCCAAAAGAAGACTGACTTTTAGACTGTAGACCAAGCCACTCAGCAAAAAAATAAATTTTTATTATCTGCTTTCTAATAGCCAACACTATAAAGGTGACATGAGGCAGATCTTTAGTCAAGACCATGAAACCACTCAACAATATAAAACCCCTGATCTTGTATGCACAGCCTAAAAGCAAGACTAATTTTAACCCTAGTCACTGTAAACCCTAAAGCTTTTTTTTTTTTTACATGTTTACACTCAATTTAATTAACATCAGTTTTATTGCTTTTTAAAAGAGCTACCACAACAAATAATGCATTTTTTATTAGATTGTGCTCCTTCAGGTAAAAAAAAAAAAGAAGAAGACAACAAAAAAACAACAACAACTCGCTTACAGAGAAATATTCAAACAGAACAATATCTCCTTCACACATAATGCAAAAGGGGTATTCTTATGTAATTTTCTATATGAGTCAATTCTAGAATAAAAAAAACTTTATGATTTTGCATTAAACATCAATACACCTTTTCAATACAACAAAATATTAGATTATATATGCATGTTTTCCATATAAACTTAGAAGATATCATATTTTGTCACTTTGCACAAACTTGCAATTTATGCAGAAAAAAAGAATTAATGAAATAGCCACAGATACAATATTAAATTTAATTGAAAACTACACAAAATTCTAATGGATCAATTAACTTATTCCCGAAAATGCATGCATGCTTTACCCCTGACCCTTAGCATATAAAAATGATAAAACTTGCATCAATTAATTATCATGTGTACATCGTATATAAAATGTCTCATTTTTTAACTCACCCACTTCCCTAATGTATTAGGAAACCCTTAAATAAGGTTATAACAGCCTTCAGTTCCAACAAAAAACAAAATAGTGGGAATATCACTCCTGGCCAGCAGGAGGAGGCAAAGAGCACCACAGCAAAGCTGTTAAGTGTCACTCCCCTACCCATAATCCCCAGTCATTCCAACGAAGGGAAATGGAAAAAGGAATAACACTAAGGTGTAGAGGTGCCTGAGGTTTAGTCAAAAAATCTTAATTAAGGGTGGGGTTGTGTACTCTCCATATCAGGAAAGAAAGAAATTTATCTGGTAAGCATAAATTTGGTTTTCTTTCCTAAGATATGGAGAGTCCACAACGTCATTCCAATTTCTAGTGGGAACTAATACCCAAGCTAGAGGACACGGAATGAATAGGGAGCGAGAACAAGACAGGCAGACCAAAGGAAGCCTCAGCCGAGGCAAAAGTATCAATTTTGTAGAATTTGGAAAAAGTATGCAGAGAGGACTAAGTTGCAGCCTTGCAAATCTGTTCCACAGAAGCTTCATTTTTGAAAGCCCAAGAAGAGGAGACAGCCCTAGTGGAATGAGCTGTAATTCTCTCAGGAGGCTGCTGACCAGCAGTCTTATAAGCAAAACGAATTATACTTCTCAACCAGAGGGAAAGAGAAGTAGCAGTAGCCTTCTGACCTTTACGCTTTCCTGAGAAACAAACAGGGCAGAAGACTGGCGAAAATCCTTAGTCGTCTGTAGGTAGAATTTTAGAGCATGCACAATATCCAAGTTCTGCAAGACACATTCCTTATGAGAAGAAAGATTAGGACAGATAGAAGGAACAACAATTTCCTGATTAATATTTCTATCCGAAACCACTTTTGGAAGAAACCCCAAATTAGTACGAAGAACTGCCTTAATCGCAAGAAAAATAAGGTAAGGCGAATCACACTGCAAAGCCGAGAGTTCTGAGACTCTCCGGGCAGAAGAGATAGCAATAAGAAACAAAATCTTCCAAGATACCAATTTAATATCTATGGAATGCATTGGCTCAAACACAGCCTGCTGTAAAACTTTAAGAACAAGGTTAAGGCTCCAAGAAGGAGCAAAAGTTTTAAACACAAGCCTGATTCTGACCAGGGCCTGACAAAAAGATTGAACATCTGGCCCATCTGCTAGACGCTTGTGTAACAAAATAGATAATCCAGAAATCTGACCTTTCAGAGAACTGACTGACAAGCGAGCCTGGATCATAGTTTCAATGACCGACTCAGAAAATCCATGCTTAGACAGAACTAAACGTTCAATCTCCAAGCAGTTAGCTTCAGAGAAACAAGATTTGGATAGAGGAATGGACCCTGAGTTAGAAGGTCTTTCCTCAGAGGCAACCTCCAAGGTGGCAGAGATGACATCTTCACTAAATCTGCATACCAAATCCTGCGAGGCCATGCAGGAGCTATAAGAATTAACGACGATCTCTCCTGTTTGATACAAGCAATGACTCGTGGAAGGAGTGCAAATGGAGGAAACAGGTATGCTAGACCGAAATCCCAAGAAACCGCCAGAGCATCTATCAGGGCAGCCTGAGGATCTCTTGACCTTGAACCGTTCCTTGGAAGTTTGGCGTTCTGCTGAGACGCCATCAGATCCAACTCCAGCACCCCCCATTTGAGCGTTAACCTGGAGAACACCTCCGGATGGAGAGTCAACTTCCCGGGATGAAATGTCTGTCTGCTCAGGAAATCCGCTTCCCAGTTGTCCATTCCAGGAATGTAGATGGCAGATAGACAACAATTGTGAACTTCCGCCCACTGAATAATCTGTGTCAATTCCATCATGGCTAAGGAACTCAGAGCTCCTCCCTGGTGGTTGATGTAAGCAACTGAGGTGGTGATGTCCAAATGGAACCTGAGAAACCGGGCTAAGGACAACTGAGGCCAAGCCATCAGAGCATTGTAAATCACTTTTAACTCCAAGATTTTTATGGGGAGAGCAGACTTCTCCTGAGTCCATAGACCCTGAGTCTTTAATGAGTCAAAGAGTGCTCCCCAGCCGAGCAAGCTGGCATCCGTGGTCACAATCACCCAGGAAGGTCTCTGGAAGCATGTGCCCTGAGAAAGCCACCACGGGAGAGAGTCTCTTGTCGACTGGTCTAGATCTATCCTCCTTACAGATCCGGATGGTCTCCGTTCCATTGTCTGAGCATGCATAACTGCAGAGCTCTCAAATCGATCAAAGGGAATAATGTCCATGGAAGCAACCATCAGACTAATTACCTCCATACATTGATCCACTGATGGCCGAACAGTAACTGAAGAGAGAGGCAAGAGGAGAGAATTTTGGATTTTCTGACCTCTGTCAAAAAAAAATATACAGGGAATCTATTATGGTCCCTAAGAAAACAACCCTTGTAGCTGGAACAAGGAAACTCTTTTCCAGATTCACTTTCCAACCATGGGAACATAGAAAAGACAACAAGATCTCTATGAGAGTTTGCTTGTTGAAAAGATGGCACCTGAACCAATATGTCGTCCAGGTAGGGCACCACTGCAATTCCCTGAGACCTGATAACTGCCAAGAGAGTCCCCAGAACCTTTGAGAAAATTTTGGGAGCTGTGGCAAGGCCAAACGGAAGAGCCACAAACTGAAAGTGTTTGTCTAGAAAGGCGAATCTCAGGAACTTGTTATGATCCCTGTGGATGGGAACATGAAGATACACATCCTTCAGATCTATAGTCGTCATGAACTGACCCTCTTGAACCAAAGGAAGAATGGAATGAATGGTTTCCATTTTGGAGGACGGTACTCTGAGAAACCTGTTGAGACACTTTAGGTCTAGAATGGGTCAAAAAATTCCCTCTTTTATGGGAACCACGAACAGATTTGAATCGAATCCTAGGCCCTGTTCCCTTACTGGAACTGGAACAATCACTCCAACGGAGTGCGCCATGAATCTTTAATGGAGTCAGCAACAGGAAACATCTTTTTAAAGACAGTAGACAGGGAGAAAGGTATCCCTGGTCTCTCCCATTCCTGTGAAATAATCTCCGTCACACGGTCTGGAACAGGAAACACTTCCACAGTGGAAGGAACATCCTAGTATTTATTAAGTTTACTAGACTTTTTAGGGTTGACAGTGACAGAAGTATCAAATTTGTCCAAAGTACCCAATACCTCCTTTAAAAGTACACAAAGGTTTTCAAGCTTAAATCTGAAGTTTACTTCTTCAGTATCAGATGAAGGAATTATACTGTCCGAATATGAGATTTCACCCTCAGAGGCTACCGACATATCCGTCTCATCAGACTTATGAGGGAGGGCAACCTGCGTAGCAGCAGGTGGAACAGAAACCTTACTATCTGAATGTCTAATTTTCCTCTTGCGTTTTCCCAGCATAGCAAAAGCAGATAATGCCACAGATACCGCAGAAGTTACATGTGCAGCAAAATCTGTAGGCAAATAAACTCCTCCAGGAGGCTGAGAGAAACTGCAGGGCACTGTATGTGACACCGTTGAGGCTTGGGATGTTTGGAGAGAAAGCTGTGGCATTGCCTGAACAGCATCATCCTGAGAGACATTAGGCTCAGAGGGCAAAATCTTATTTTTATATTCTATAGTTCTAGCCAAACATGGAGCAGAGAATTGCATAGGCAAAACAATTTGTGCCTCCAGGCATAGTAAGCATCTGTCAACAGAAACCGCATCCTGATCCATGTCCTACCAGAAAGTAAAATTAATAAAATAACTACTTTCAATTTAACAAAAAAATAATTTATCCCACAGAGCGTTAAACACGCTAATAAAGGCAGTTAAACAGAAGGCAAAAAAGTTTAGAACCTCTACACCTCACTGAGGTGCTCCTACCGTAACTCTTTTATAGTTAGCCAAGAATCTCCTTCAGCAATCGTGCCAACACATGAGAATCTGAAGAAAAGTGACGCCGCTCCATCTCCGACTTTACACAGTGAGCAGGAAGTCACATGATCATCACAGAAGGGAAACTGCGCAATACAAAAAGCGTGCGTTCCCTAGCTCTGTCAGAAGACTGGAGTCTAATACAAACCGGCAAACTAACAAACTGTCAAAAGTGAGTGAAAAAATGCACAGTATTAGTAGATGATACTTAAGCAGCATGTTTCTATCGTATCTCAGCTAAGCCCCAATAAAAGTTATATGCCGTTTACACACATTAAACATAACGAGCTACATAGGAGGACAAAAAGCACTTACCTGCAGTCTTACTGACCGGCAGGGAGACAGCTCACAAGGCGTGAAAGGACACGTACTCCTTACAGAGACCTGTAGAAAAAAGAAAGAACAGAGTAGCCAACTCTGGCTTTCTATAGCTAGGGCAGCAATATGTTAGGAAACAAAGCAAGGACTACCTCACAACTTTCTAACTGCTTAAAAGCAACCACTACCCTACTGAAGAGATTGATGTGGACTCAGCTAACCCCCAAATCCAAAAGTACCCAAAAAAGGAATTAATTTCTTCAGACACCAAACTTCACCTCCTCCATTGACAAAGAGAATGACTGGGGATTATGGGTAGGGGAGTGACATTTAACAGCTTTGCTGTGGTGCTCTTTGCCTCCTCCTGCTGGCTAGGAGTGATATTCCCACTAGTAATTTGAATGACGTTGTGGACTCTCCATATCTTAGGAAAGAAAACAAAACAAAATTAGATGCTAGGTGATCAATATTACAGTCTCAACAATATGACACCTATTATTAGAATCATGGGATCCCTAATTTCATTTATGGGCTCTTAAAACAAATTGATAAGGGCAGGGTGATGCAAATAGCTAAGATATGTGCAATTTTGTGACATATTTGCCATTGTCATGAAAATTACCTAGCAACTGGATGATATAGGAGTACTTATTTTGAAAGAGGAACTGTGCTTCTTTAAAATAAAAGATCTCACTTTTATTTATGTATTTTCGGAGCTTAGAGACAGGCTATTCCCCCCCCCCCCCCATGATTTTTTCATGTATGTTTATAGTTTTCTCAGATAATTGCTATTGTAATGATTGTACTTTTAATGATTACCTGATAGTCATCTATCACTTAGGGACTCTTCAATTTAACAAGAGAGTCCATCTGTCCCATTTTTGTGGTTATTTGTGGTGTTGGTGCCACTTTTAGAGCCCAGAACACAATTAAAGTCACCCAGTAGACAACTAATTGTAATCACCAGCTACCTGGGGGTGACCATTCATTTTAAAACCCTTATGATAATGTGAAGAGTCAATGGAAGATGAGCAGCTACTTCCTCTTTGTGAACCAGAAGACAACACAAAACTACATCTACATTTTTGTACAGAGGTTCTGGAATCATAAAAGTAATTTTTTTGTTGTCCTTTTGACACTTCTTTTATTATTTAGAAGACTAAAGAAAGAGGTCAGTGGTTGGTAACCATCTGCCAATACCAGTTTGCCAAGTAATAATTCTGTTTCCTCTTTGCTTGATCTTCTGTAACATCCAACATATCAGCTTCCAGATATAGTTAAAGAAGAGAATGCTGCTTCGGTTGGCACTAAATTTGTGATGATCCCTATAACTAGAGAACTTATCTAGAGTGTTGAAATTTTTTTCTGGCGCAGGCCTGACACATTTGTCATCACCCCCCCCCCCCTTCCTGGGGACCTCGGTAAAACCGTTAGAGTTTGCGGTAACATAGAAAACCACCTACCCTACATAGAATCTGAGCAATTAACACTACAACGAATGGAGAAACAGAGACCTGTCATAATGGAGGTTGTAGATACCTGGGAACAGAAGGTTCAATTCCTAATCTCTCAGCATGTTCAAGAGCTAAGGGAGCAATTGAGAACCATGCTGACATTTCTAAAAACAGGGTATAATCAATCAGCAGATGCTAGCCCTTCATTATGTAAGGATTTACCTGGAGATCCCGGCATTGTGGAAGTTCTAAGCCTTGAGAACTCACCAGTACAAGTGTACATATTTCCTACAGACCTGCAAAATGCGCAACATATTCTCTCGCACGGTGCTCAACATTAGGAGGCTATCTGTATTTGTTTTAATGGTCTTATTTCACCCCTTGTATGTCTGTCTTATCTCTGTAATATTTTGTTTTTTGATGTGTTTTTTTTTTGGTTTCTGCATGATTGACCCTTAGCTTAAAATGTCCATAAATGTACCCTCCCACTCATTTTAACACACTTTCTCTGGACCATCATTAACCAATTTATCTCTCTCCCTTTACACAGTCTATCTCAGAACACACTTAACTCCTGCACTTGCCAAAAAACTTTCTACAGGTAGATTTCTGGAAAACAGCTTCCCTCCCACCCTTCCCCTCACCCCCCCACCCCAAGCTCATTTCCTCATTTATAGATAGTCTCCCACACAACTTTAACTCTCCTGAAATGACAGGTGCAAACACTGATCAGCACATCCTTCCATTCCCTTAACCCCATAGAATACACAATACTTTTATTATATTATGTTTCATATACCTTTTGTTCCCTTATGCAATTGTTACAGTAATTCTGTGTCTTATGTTTTTAACTGGTTCCCAATTCTGTAAAAATGCTCAATATATTCATATTCCTTTTTGCTACCCTTTGTCTCTATAACAAACTACACTATTCAATTACTCCCTCTCCCTCTCCACCTGCACTGTTCATTAGCCCATCTCTCTTAAACTCACCTTACTTTTCTACTCATGAACTTTACCTATTCCTAAACACTCTCTCTACCCCCTGCAGCTCATCTCAAAAGCAGTCTCACTACTGCAAATCTGTATCTCATCTCATGTCACTCTCCCTCTTGCTTCTACTTACTGATGGTGACATCTCCCCTAATCCCGGTCCCCAACCACTGACAAGCCATGCACATCCATGTGTACCATCCCATAGACTCAGAAAACAAAACTCTGCACAACTTTCTCACATTCCTCTTGCATCTAAAGCCACTACCCCTTTCACCTGTGCACTCTGGAACTCTCGCTCTGTTTGCAACAAACTCACTTCTATACATGACCTCTTCATCTCCCGCTCCCTCAACCTTCTGGCCCTAACAGAAACCTGGCTCTCTCCCCTAGACACAGCATCCACTGCTGCTCTGTCACATGGGGGTCTCCACTTCAGCCACACTCCTAGGTCTGGAAATAGACAAGGAGGTGGTGTAGGTATTTTACTTTCCTCTCGTTGCACCTTTCAACAAATACACCCTATCTCTTCCCTCACTTTTCCCTCATTCGAAACCCACATGATTCGCTTATTCTCCCCTCTCTCTGTACGTGTTGCAGTCATATACCGACCCTCTGGCTCCACAACTCAATTTCTATATCACTTGGCTGCCTGGCTACCTTACTTCCTTTCCTCAGACACCCCTGCCCTCATTCTTGGCGACTTCAACATCCCCCTTAACAATCCCACTGCCTCATCTGCTAAACAACTTCTGCAACTCACTTCCTCTTTCGGTCTGTCACAATGGACTGATTCTCCCACTCACAAAGACGGTCACTCCCTTGACCTGATCTTTAGCTATCGATGGACTCTCTCAAACTTCTCAAACTCCCCTTTCTGACCACCATCTCCTTACCTGCAACTTATCATCCCTTCCTACAACTCTCCCACCTTCTACTCATCACACCAAACTTCACAGAAGCATTAGGTCTTTAGATCAGCAACAACTTGCTAATTCCCTTCAACCGCTCCTCTCATCCTTCTCCACCTTTTCCTGCCCTGAACAATCTATCTGCCACTATAATTCCACCCTTATATCCGTCCTTGACAATCTCGCCCCCTTTACCACTGCTAGGAAATCACACACTCATCCCCAGCCCTGGCATACTCCTCTGACACGGTACCTACGCAGATGTTCCCGTACTGCTGAACGGCATTGGAGAAAATCACGGAGTTCAGCTGATTTTCTTCATTACAAATTCATCTTGAACTCCTACTACTCTGCCCTTAATCTCCACAAGCAACACTACTTCTCTACTCATATCTCTAATCTTTCTTCAAACCCAAAACGTCTGTTCTCCACTTTCAATACTCTCCTCCGCCCTCCCCCACTTCCTAATACAACTTCTCTGTCAGCCCAAGACTTTGCCAGTCACTTCATTAACAAAATTGGCTCCATCAGACATGAAATCAGCTCTCAAAACAATTCCATTCTCTCCCCCCTCAAATACTCCCACTCACCCACAACCCTCATAACCTGAAACTTAGTTCATTCTCCCCTGTTACTGAGGACGAAGTTTCAGCACTTATACTACGCTCTCACCTCACTACCTGTCCCCTTGACCCTATCCCCTCACAGCTGCTCCACTCTCTCTCTGCTACCCTTACCCCTATACTAACACACACTTTCAACCTCTCCCTCAGCACTGGTACATTTCCCTCATCAATAAAACATGCGCTGGTCACCCTATCCCCTCACAGCTGCTCCACTCTCTCTCTGCTACCCTTACCCCTATACTAACACACACTTTCAACCTCTCCCTCAGCACTGGTACATTTCCCTCATCAATAAAACATGCGCTGGTCACACTTATCCTCAAAAAACCTTCCCTTGATCCTACCTCCCCATCCAACTACCGCCCAATTTCCCTCCTCCCTCTTGCTTCTAAGCTTCTCGAAAAACTAGTATATGCACGCCTATCCCATTTCCTTACGTTAAACTCCCTTCTTGACCCGCTGCAATCTGGATTTCGTCCACAGAGACAGCTATTGTTAAGGTCACCAACGACCTACTTACAGCTAAATTAAAAGGCCACTTCTCTCTGCTTATCCTCCTTGATCTGTCCGCAGCCTTTGACACTGTCGACCACCCTCTTCTGCTCCAAACCCTCCAATCCTTCGGCATCTGTGACACAGCCCTTTCGTGGCTCTCTTCCTATCTGTCAAACCGTACCTTCAGTGTAGCCTTCTCTGGGGCCTCCTCCACCCCGTCACCACTTTCTGTCGGAGTACCGCAAGGCTCTGTCCTCGGTCCCCTTCTCTTCTCAATCTATACATCATCACTAGGTTCCCTAATTAAGTCCCACAGTTTCCAATATCATTTGTATGCCGATGACACCCAAATCTACTTCTCTGCACCAGAACTATCTCCTTCCTTGCTAACCCGTGTCACTGTCTTTCTCACATCTCTTCCTGGATGTCCTCTCACTACCTCAAGCTAAATCTCTCCAAAACTGAGCTCCTCATTTTCCCCCCTTCTTCCAAAATCTCTATAACTGTCGACAACTCCATCATTACCCCTACCCCGCACGCCCGATGTCTCGGGGTCACATTCGACTCAGATCTTTCCTTCACTCCTCACATTCAGTCATTGGCTAAAGCCTGCCGCTTCCACCTTAAAAACATCTCTAAAATTAGACACTTCCTTACACAAGACACAACTAAGATTTTAATCCACTCTCTCATTCTTTCCCGCCTTGACTACTGCAACTCTGTCCTCTCTGGTCTCCCCACCTGCCGCCTAGCTCCTTTACAATCCATATTGAATGCCTCTGCCAGACTCATCTTCCTTACACGCCGCTCTTCATCTGCTGCGCCTCTCTGCCAATCCCTTCACTGGCTTCCTCTTGCCTCTAGGATCAAACACAAAACTCTCACTCTGACATACAAAGCCCTCAACTGCACTGCTCCCCCCTACATCTCAGACCTTATCTCCAGATACTCTCCCTCCCGTCCCCTTCGCTCTGCTCATGACCTCCTACTCTCCTCCTCTCTTGTCACCTCATCACACTCCCGTTTACAGGACTTCTCCAGACTGGCTCCCATCTTATGGAACTCTCTGCCTCACTCCACAAGACTCTCTTCTAGTTTTAAAAGCTTCAAGTGCTCCCTAAAGACTACTGTTCAGGGACGCATACAACCTACGCTAACCTTTCCTAATACCAGCTCCTCTCCTCCACTGCAATCCCCTGAACCCTCTTAGCATGTAAGCCTAATAGTCCAGCTGTTTGTAGATCACCTTCTTAAGAGCTGACTACAACAGTGCAACTATTGGCAGGGCCCTCTACCCTATAATTGTTTTATTGTACTCCCCCTTTGTTTATAGCGCTGCGGAATCTGTTGGGGCTCTACAAATAACCGATAATAATAATAATAATAATATTGTAAATCTGACTGCTCCTAAGAGAAGGGACTATCTAAAGATGACTACACTTTTTAGCACCATTGATGACAAATTATGTGGCGAACACCATGGACCTCGATGAGAGAGAAAGCGAGGATTGGGTCCCAGATAGTGATTCTAAGTGCTGCAGAGCTTTGTACCCAACTGAGAAGTTTTCTCTCTTTATTGATGGCTGCCGTTCTCCGATAGCCCTCATTATTTCAAGATTGACAGACCGATGATGGACTTCGAGAAGAGCCAGAGTCGCTAAGGTGATGGCTAAATCTAAGATATACTTCACTTTGGCAGGTTTAGTTACATGGCTGTATTAGCCCTTTTGCATCATGTTTCATTCTACTTTATTTGTGTTACTGTTCAGGATGCTTTCATACAAACTGTTTTAGATTTCTTTATCGATCTTGTTTTTCATACAGAATAACTGCAGGGGATTTTACAAGGGGGGAAAAAAGTTACATATATATATATATATATATATATCTTTATTCGCAAAAGCCCCATAATTAGAGTCCTGCAGCAAAGGTGTAATATATATAACAATGTGGATACGCATATGTTTGTCTATAGGCTTATATGAGAATATGAATACAAAATCCCAGGAGGGGAACCAGAGAGGCGTGCTGGACAATATTTAGAGAGATATCTGTTCCAAAATAACAGTTTATAAATGTTCCAAAGTTACCAAGTGGTTATTTGTGGTAAATGCTTTCTGAAATTCTCCTATAAACGATCCTTGCTGGTTTACAATATATTTGGCGTGGATGTAATTGTCGTGGATTGGGGCAGCTCCTCTTGACACGGCGTGTGGGGAGAACTAAATGGATGAAAAGACAAACAGAGGGCGCCTCATAGTGTAATCCGTCTCATGTAATGAGAAATACAGTGGTAATATATATGCGCTTACTAGATGTATATGCACCGTACTGTGACCGATGCAGAAGAGCAGACTAGCACTCAAACAGTGGCTAGTACACTGAAGCCGGTCTCGCTGATGTTGTTCTCCGCTGCATACAAAAGCTGCACAGCTATCAATGGTACTTAAAATATTTCTGTTTCAAATTTGTGAAACAATAAAAGATAAAGGACAACTTCCAATGTTAAAAGATAAAAATGCTTTATTGTAACAAAGCAATGCGTTTCTCAACCAAATACTGGTTGTTTCTTCAGGCAGTAAAAAACGAATATTATATGAGAATAGATTATCAACCATTCTTTCATTTACGTGTCAGCTTTCTTACATGGAGGCTGGTTAAATTACTCAGCATAGCAGGTGACGCTCTCAATATTCATATATCTCCCACTACTAATCTTACAATGCAGCATCAGGTTAGTCTTGTCTTTCTGTCAGCGGCCGGGACAGGGAGTCGGGCCTTAGCATGCTATAATGTATTTATCCTATTTGGGGAGAGTGTACACTTATATCCATATTTGCAGAGTAACCTTTCCTCCCTCTCGCCATCGAGACTTTATTTTAAGTCTGCTTTTCTCTGAAATATCTATTACTACATATATTATGCTTTCCCACATTGAGTTAAAATTCTGAATTTCTATAGACAGATACTGCCATCTACTAACAATTAAGCTATTTCACTATACTGTTGATGTAGTCCTTCCCATACACATTTAGCTACCAGATTACAAACAGAGTAACAACTGAATTATGTTCACTGACTTGATTTTGATCTCCAGCAACTTCTGCTAATAAACGGCTAGATTACGAGTTGTGCGTTAGGCTGAAAAAGCAGCGTTAACAGGTCCTAACGCTGCTTTTTCACTACCGCTGCTATTACTAGTCTTGCAGGTTTAGGGGCACCACACACTTCTTTGGCCTTGCCGCAAAACGACTTATGTAAACTTCGTAAAGTCTTTTTTCTATGGGACTTCAATAGCGCTGATATTACGAGTCTGTCCTGGGAGGCCAAAAAGTTAGCGGTACACCCTCTACCTCCAAGAACCCTAACGCATTTTAAGGTCAGTAGTAAGAGTTTTATGGTACAATGCCGTAGCATAAAACTCATAACTAAAGAGCTAAAAAGTACACTAAACACCCATAAACCACTTATTAACCCCTAAACTGAGACCCTCCTGCATCTCAAACACTATAATAAAAATGTTAACCCCTAATCTGCCGCTCTGAACATCGCCGCCACTAGAATAAAAATATTAACCCCTAAACCGCAGCACTCCCGCCTCACAAACAGTAGTTAAATATTATTAACCCCTAATCTGCCGCCTCTAACATCGCCGTCACCTACATTATTGTTATTAACCCCTAATCTGCAGCTCCGGACACCGCCGCCACCTACATTATACTTATTAACCCGTAATCTGCTGCCCCCAACATCGCCGACACCTACATTATATTTATTAACCCCTAATCTTCTGCCCCAATGTCGCCGCAACCTACCTACACTTATTAACCCCTAATCTGCCGCCCCCAACGTCGCCGCCACTATGATAAACATATTACCCCTAAACCGCCGCACTCCCGCCTCGCAAACACTATTTAAATATTATTAACCCCTAATCTGCCGTCCCTAACATCGGCACCACCTACCTACATTTATTGACCCGTAATCTGCCGTCCCCAACGTCGCCGCCACTATACTAAATGTATTAACCCCTAAACCTAAGTCTAACCCTAACACCCCCTAACTTAAATATAATTACAATAAATCTAAATAAATATTAATATTATTACCTAAATTATTCCTAAATACTTACCTGTAAAATAAACCCTAAGATAGCTACAATATAACTAATAGTTACATTGTAACTATCTTAGGGTTTATTTTTATTTTACAGGCAAGTTTGTATTTATTTTAACTAGGTAGAATAGTTACTAAATAGTTATTAAATATTTAATAACGACCTAGCTAAAATAAATACAAAAGTACCTGTAAAATAAAACCTAACCTAAGTTACAATAACACCTAACACTACACTACAATTAAATAAATTACTAAATTAAAAACAATTAAATAAATGAAATTAGCTAAATTACAAAAAAAAAAACACTAAATTGCAGAAAATAAAAAACAAATTACAGATCTTTAAACTAATTACACCTAATCTAATAGCCCTATCAAAATAAAAAAAGCCCCCGAAAATAAAAAAAAAACCTAGCCTAAACTAAACTATCAATAGCCCTTAAAAGGGCCTTTTGCGGGGCATTGCCCCAAAATAATCAGCTCTTTTACCTGTAAAATAAAATTCAAACAACCCTCAACAGTAAAACCCACCACCCACACAACCAACCCCCCAAATAAAATACTAACTAAAAAACCTAAGCTCCCCATTGCCCTGAAAAGGGCATTTGGATGGGCATTGCCCTTAAAAGGGCATTTAGCTCTATTGCAGTCCAAATCCCTAACCTAAAAAATAAACCCACCCAACACACCCTTAAAAAAAAACCTAACACTAACCCCCTGAAGATCGACTTACAGTTCTGAAGACCGGACATCTATCCTCAAGGAAGCGGCAGAAGTCTTCATCCAACCGGGAAGAAGCCCTCAACGAAGCCAGGAGAAATCTTCATCCAAGCCGAGCGAAGTGGTCCTCCAGACGGGCAGAAGTCTTCATCCAGACGGCATCTTCTATCTTCATCCATCCAACGCCGAGCGGGTCCATCTTCAAGACATCCGACGCGGATCATCCTCTTCATCCGGAGTCTTCTTACTGAATGACGGTTCCTTTAAATGACGTCATCCAAGATGGAGTCCCTTACATTCCGATTGGCTGATAGAATTCTATCAGCCAATCGGAATTAAGGTAGAAAAATCCTATTGGCTGATGCAATCAGCCATTAAAGTTCAATTCTATTGGCTGATCCAATCATATTAAATATAATGTAGGTTGCGACGATATCAGGGGCGGTAGATTAGGGGTTAATAAATATAATGTAGGTGGCGGCGATGTCTGGAGCGGTAGATTAGGGGTTAATAAATATAATGTAGATGGCGACGATGTCGGGGGCGGCAGATTAGGGGTTAATAAGTGTAAGATTAGGGGTGTTTAGACTCGGGGTTCATGTTAGGGTGTTAGGTGTAAACATAACTTTAGTTTCCCCATAGGAATCAATGGGGCTGCGTTACTGAGTTTTACGCTGCTTTTTTGCAGGTGTTAGACTTTTTCTCAGCCGGCTCTCCCCGTTGATTTCTATGGGGAAATCGTGCACAAGCACGTACGACCAGCTCACCGCTGACTTAAGCAGCACTGGTATTGGAGTGCGTTAAGGAGCACAAATTTGCTCAACGCTCACTTCTTGCCTTTTAACGCCGGGTTTGTAAAAACCTGTAATACCAGCGCTGCAGGTAAGTGAGCGGTGAGAGAAAACCGCTCGTTAGCACTGCATAGCCTCTAACGCAAAACTCGTAATCTGGCCGATAGTATGGTCTCTGTCAAACAATTTATTTTAACCATTGTTCTTAAACTAATATACATTAATGGTTGAGTGTCCATCTAGTCTAACTTTAGACAGTTTGTTCCTATTATGCTTCTCTGAGGCCCAAGAGTAATATATCAGTACATTGATCACCTTATCATAGTCCAATGGCCCAAAACTGGACTTTAATTTTACTAACATTTGACACAGTTTTTGATATTATCCAAGTGGTCCATGAGTGACCAGATAAGTAGTTACCTCAATTTTGAAGCTCTTCTAAAAATGAAGGTTTCTGATAAATATTTCTTATTTACTAATCTTTTACTTTTTAGATACTATGGAACTTATTCATGTTGAAAATTGTGTTTCTGACTATTGTTTCCCCAATGAGACTGTGGTTATTGCTGTTACTTACTAAAAATCTCAATAAAAAAAATGTATTAAACAAAAAAAGATAAATGAATAAAACTCTAAATTAACACTCTAAGTTTAAAATAAACAGCAGATTTATTTCTGACAAATTTATCTTTATCCCCCATTTGTCGCCCCCCCCCGATCATGTGACAGTCATCAGCCAATCACAGACTAGTATACTTATACACTGTGCACTGGTGCACATTCTCAATAGGAGCTGGTTCATAAGAAAGTGTGCAAAAACACTGTGCAAAATTTGATGAAACAAAAACATCAAAATGGTAGAACTTAATAAATAAAATAGTCTAAGGTTGACCATGTTGCTGCCTTGCAAACTTGTTCAATTTGAAGCCTCATTTTTGAAAGCCCAGAAAGTAGAAACAGTACAGAGGTAGAGTGGGATGTAATTTGTTTTGGAGGAGACATACTCGCCTCCAAGTAAGTTTTGTGAATTAAAAGTTTCAGCCAAGAAGCTAAGATTACAGCTGAGGCCTTCTGACCCTTAACAAGGGCCTGAGAAATTAATAAATAGATTACAGACCTGCCTAAATTCTTTGGTAGCTTATAGAAAAAAATGTAAAGCTCTGGAGGCGGAGCCAACTACCGCAATGGCAGGACGCATTTTAGCTGAGCTCCAGAACTCAGTATAGAATGTGTGCCTATCCTCTAAGCTTATCTACCTCTCACAGGGCATAACTTATCTAGTAACGAACGGATGATCCCTACTAAATGGTGGTAGACTCCAAAAACGGCGACTTGGATGGCAAGACTGATTTAAGCCCGACAGGAAAGCCACACAGTGGTCGACTACACGAGCATGGGAGCCATTTTGGGTATCTAATCCGCCAGCTCCTCAGTCCTAGAGACCTGTTCGGTTTGTCGGATTGATCTTGAGTCACAAGCTACTACATAACCTCTTCTCCTTTATGGCAGCGGGAGCTGGGAGTTTAGTGTCTCTCCCCAACGCTTAACATATAGTGGGAGCCGCCATTCACCTAAATGCGGTAGGAGTCTTGCCAGGAGAGGGTCTACCGCTCACTTTTTCAGGCGATCGTAATACCGGTGTTGGGCAAATCCCATTAAAAAGCTAGCTATGGCCCTACGGCGTCACTCTATGCAGGATTTGTTTACTGTCCCTCTGGAGAAGCTTTCTTTGATCATTAGTCCACGGGACTCAGGACGGCAAGCTACAGTAATCATTCCTAGACTGCAACTTCCCTTATATATGGAACCTTGGATCAGTTTTCTAGCGGAACTCTACTACAGGCACACTAGCAGAGTTGGGATCAGCTAGCTACGGGACAGGCACTTTACAGCACATTTGTGTAGATTTTCTTTGAATAGCACCCTTAACATACTCTAGACTCTTCCAATGGCGTATATAATTTACCCAATACTGGAATCCTGGACTAACTTCTAAATGAGAGTAATTGAGTTAACATGTTTTACTTATTTAAGTTCTCTAGTTCCTTTTATGGTGTTATACTGAGTGCTTTGCATGCTTTAGTAGAGGCGGCAGCTTGCAAATAATTAATAATAGAGTTGCACTTGTTTTGCTTTATGTGTTGTTTTTTTTTGTGTTTTGTGTTTACGTTAACTTAAAATAGGTAAAATGAGGGAGTTTGTGGTGAAAATAGTTCACCTAAATTGAACCCTGGTGTGGGCTCTGAATATGAATGTGAGGGGGGGAGCTAGAACATATAAATTAAGTTTGGTACACCCAAAGCCAGTATAGGGTATAAGTGAGATAGATAAGTAGAGGCTCTCAGACCAACAACTTTTGTACTAAAGTGATAAAAAGTACACTAACACCCATAAACTACCTATTAACCCCTAAACCGAGGCCTCCCCCACATTGAAAACACCACTTTAATAAATTTATTAACCCCTAAACCGCCGCACTCCCGCCTCGCAAACACTAGTTACATTTTATTAACCCCTAATCTGCCGTCCATAACATTTCCGACACCTAACTACATTTATTAACCCCTAATCTGCCGCCGCCAACGTCGCCGCTACTATATTAAATGTATTAACCCCTAAACCTAAGTCTAACCCTAACCCCAACACCCCCTAACTTAAATATAATTTAAATAAAACAAAATAAATTTACTACTATTAAATAAATGAATCCTATTTAAAACTAAATAATTACCGATAAAATAAACCCTACGCTAGCTACAATATAACTGATAGTTAAAATAAGTACAAATTTACCTGTAAAATAATTCCTAACCTAAATTACACCTAACAATACACTATCATTAAATTAATTAAGTAAATTACCTACAATTACCTACAATTAACTACAATTAAATTAAATAAACTAAAGTACAAAAAAACCCCCACTAAATTACAGAAAATAAAAAAAGAATTATTTTTTTTTTAAACTAATTACACCTAATCAAATCCACCTAATAAAATAAAAAATCCCCCCAAAATAATAAAATTCCCTACCCTATACTAAATTACAAATAGCCCTCAAAAGGGCCTTTTGCGGAGCATTGCCCCAAAGTAATCAGCTCTTTAACCTGTAAAAAAAAAAAACAATACCCCTCTCCCAACATTAAAACCGACCTCCCACACACCCAACCCTACTCTAAAACCCACCCAATCCCCCCTTAAAAAAAAAACGAACACTACCCCCTTGAAGATCACCCTACCTTGAGCCGTCTTCACCCAGCTGGGCACAAGTGGACGTCCAGAGGGGCAGAAGTCTTTATCCGATCCGGCCAGAAGAGGACATCCAGACCAGCAGAAGTCTTCATCCAGACGGCATCTTCTAACTTCTTCCATCCGGAGCAGAGCGGGTCCATCTTGAAGACATCCGACGCGGAGCATCCTCTTCCATCCAACAACGACTGAAGAATGAAGGTTCCTTTAAGTGACGTCATCCAAGAAGGCATCCCTTCAATTCCGATTGGTTGATAGAATCAGCCAATCGGAATTAAGGTAGGAAAAATCCTATTGGCTGAAGCAATCAGCCAATAGGATTGAAGTTCAATCCTATTGGCTGATCCAATCAGCCAATAGGATTGAGCTCGCATTCTATTGGCTGATTGGAACAGCCAATAGAATGCGAGATCAATCCTATTGGCTGATTGCATCATCCAATAGGATTTTTTCTACCTTAATTCCGATTGGCTGATAGGATTATATCAGCCAATCAGAATTAAAGGGACACCATCTTGGATGACGTCACTTAAAGGAACCTTCATTCTTCAGTCGCCGTCGGATGGAAGAGGATGCTCCGCGTTGGATGTCTTCAAGATGGACCCGCTCCGCTCCGGATGGAAGATAGAAGATGCCGCTTGGATGAAGACGTCTGCCGGTCTGGAGGTCCTCTTCTGGCTGGATCGGATGAAGACTTCTGCCCCTCTGGATGTCCTCTTGTGCCCGGCTGGGTGAAGACGGCTCAAGGTAGAATGATCTTCAAGGGGGTAGTGTTAGGTTTTTTTAAGGGGGGATTGGGTGGCTTTTAGAGTAGGGTTGGGTGTGTGGGTGATGGATTGTAATGTTGGGGGGGTATTGTATTTTTGTTTTTACAGGTAAAAGAGCTGATTACTTTGGGGCAATACCCCGCAAAAGGCCCTTTTAAGGGCTATTTGTAATTTAGTATAGGGTAGGGAATTTTATTATTTTGGGGGGCTTTTTTATTTTATTAGGGGGATTAGATTAGGTGTAATTAGTTTAAAAAAATTGTAATTCTTTTTTTATTTTCTGTAATTTAGTGGGGGGGTTTTTTGCACTTTAGTTTATTTAATTTAATTGTAGTTAATTGTAGGTAATTTATTTAATTAATTTAATGATAGTGTAGTGTTAGGTGTAATTGTAATTTAGGTAAGGATTTTATTTTATAGGTAAATTTGTACTTATTTTAACTAGGAAGTTATTAAATAGTTAATAACTATTTAATAACTATTGTACCTAGTTAAAATAAATACAAAGTTGCCTGTAAAATAAAAATAAATCCTAAGATAGCTACAATGTAACTATTAGTTATATTGTAGAGCTATTTTAGGGTTTATTTTATCATTAAATATTTAGTTTTAAATAGGATTAATTTATTTAATTGTAGTAAATTTATTTAGATTTAATTAAATTATATTTAAGTTAGGGGGCTGTTAGGGTTGGGGTTAGACTTAGGTTTATTATACTGGCGGCGACGTTGGCGGCAGCAGATTATGGGTTAATAAATTTCATATAGTTGCGGCGACATTGGGGGGGCCGATTAGGGGTTAATAAATATAAAGTAGCGTTCGGCGATGTTGGGGGCAGCAGATTAGGGGTTCATAAGTATAATGTAGGTGGCGGCTGTGTCCGGAGCGGCAGATTAGGGGTTAATAATATAATGTAGATGGCGACTATGTTGGGGGCAGCAGATTAGGGGTTAATAAGTGTAAGATTAGGGGTGTTTGGACTCGGGGTTCATGTTAGGGTGTTAGGTGCAGACATAAAATTAATTTCCCCATAGGAAACAATGGGGCTTCCTTAGGAGCTGAACGCTGCTTTTTTGAAGGTGTTAGGTTTTTTTTCAGCCAGCTCAGCCCCATTGTTTCCTATGGGGAAATAGTGCACAAGCACGTTTTGCCAGCTTACCGCTGACTTAAGCAGCGCTGGTATTACAGTAAGATGTGGAGCTAAATTTTGCTCAACCCTCACTTTTCTGAGGCTAACGCCGGCTTGAAGAAAACTTGTAATACCAGCGTTGGCTTAAGTCAGTGGTAAGAAAAACTTACCTGATAAATTCATTTCTTTCATATTAGCAAGAGTCCATGAGCTAGTGACGTATGGGATATACATTCCTACCAGGAGGGGCAAAGTTTCCCAAACCTCAAAATGCCTATAAATACACCCCTCACCACACCCACAAATCAGTTTAACGCATAGCCAAGAAGTGGGGTGATAAGAAAAAAGTGTGAAAGCATAAAAAATAAGGAATTGGAATAATTGTGCTTTATACAAAAAAATCATAACTACCACAAAAAGGGTGGGCCTCATGGACTCTTGCTAATATGAAAGAAATGAATTTATCAGGTAAGTTCTTACATAAATTATGCTTTCTTTCATGTAATTAGCAAGAGTCCATGAGCTAGTGACGTATGGGATAATGACTACCCAAGATGTGGATCTTCCATGCAAGAGTCACTAGAGAGGGAGGGATAAAATAAAGACAGCCAATTCCGCTGAAAAAAATCCACACCCAAAATAAAGTTTAAATCTTATAATGAAAAAAACTGAAATTATAAGCAGAAGAATCAAACTGAAACAGCTGCCTGAAGTACTTTTCTACCAAAAACTGCTTCAGAAGAAGAAAACACATCAAAATGGTAGAATTTAGTAAAAGTATGCAAAGAAGACCAAGTTGCTGCTTTGCAAATCTGATCAACCGAAGCTTCATTCCTAAACGCCCAGGAAGTAGCAACTGACCTAGTAGAATGAGCTGTAACCCTTTGAGGCGGAGTTTTACCCGACTCGACATAAGCATGATGAATTAAAGATTTCAACCAAGATGCCAAAGAAATGGCAGAGGCCTTCTGACCTTTCCTAGAACCAGAAAAGATAACAAATAGACTAGAAGTCTTTCGGAAATTCTTAGTGGCTTCAACATAATATTTCAAAGCTCTAACTACATCCAAAGAATGCAATAATCTCTCCATAGAATTCTTAGGATTAGGACATAATGAAGGAACCACAATTTCTCTACTAATGTTGTTGGAATTCACAACCTTAGGTAAAAATTTAAAAGAAGTTCGCAACACCGCCTTATCCTGATGAAAAATCAGAAAAGGAGACTCACAAGAAAGAGCAGATAATTCAGAAACTCTTCTAGCAGAAGAGATGGCCAAAAGAAACAAAACTTTCCAAGAAAGTAATTTAATGTCCAATGAATGCATAGGTTCAAACGGAGGAGCTTGAAGAGCCCCCAGAACCAAATTCAAACTCCAAGGAGGAGAAATTGACTTAATGACAGGTTTTATACGAACCAAAGCTTGTACAAAACAATGAATATCAGGAAGATTAGCAATCTTTCTGTGAAAAAGAACAGAAAGAGCAGAGATTTGTCCTTTCAAGGAACTTGCAGACAAACCTTTATCTAAACCATCCTGAAGAAACTGTAAAATTCTCGGAATTCTAAAAGAATGCCAGGAAAAATTATGAGAAAGACACCAAGAAATGTAAGTCTTCCAGACTCTATAATATATCTTCCTAGATACAGATTTACGAGCCTGTAACATAGTATTAATCACAGAGTCAGAGAAACCTCTTTGACTAAGAATCAAGAGTTCAATCACCATACCTTTAAATTTAAGGATTTGAGATCCTGATGGAAAAAAGGACCTTGTGACAGAAGGTCTGGTCTTAACGGAAGAGTCCACGGTTGGCAAGAGGCCATCCGGACAAGATCCGCATACCAAAACCTGTGAGGCCATGCTGGAGCCACCAGCAGAACAAACGAGCATTCCTTCAGAATCTTGGAGATTACTCTTGGAAGAAGAACTAGAGGCGGAAAGATATAGACAGGATGATACTTCCAAGGAAGTGACAATGCATCCACTGCTTCCGCTTGAGGATCCCTGGATCTGGACAGATACCTGGGAAGTTTCTTGTTTAGATGAGAAGCCATCAGATCTATTTCTGGAAGTCCCCACATTTGAACAATCTGAAGAAATAGCTCTGGGTGAAGAGACCATTCACCCGGATGTAACGTTTGGCGACTGAGATAATCCGCTTCCCAATTGTCTATCCATGGGATATGAACCGCAGAAATTAGACAGGATCTGGATTCCGCCCATACCAGTATTCGAGATACTTCTTTCATAGCCAGAGGACTGTGAGTCCCTCCTTGATGATTGATATATGCCACAGTTGTGACATCGTCTGTCTGAAAACAAATTAACGATTCTCTCTTTAGAAGAGGCCATGACTGAAGAGCTCTGAAAATTGCACGGAGTTCCAAAATATTGATTGGCAATCTCACCTCCTGAGATTCCCAAACCCCTTGTGCTGTCAGAGACCCCCAAACAGCTCCCCAACCTGTCAGACTTGCATCTGTTGAAATTACAGTCCAGGTCGGAAGAACAAAAGAAGCCCCCTGAACGAAATGATGGTGATCTGTCCACCACGTCAGAGAGTGTCGTACAATCGGTTTTAAAGATATTAATTGAGATATCTTTGTGTAATCCCTGCACCACTGGTTCAGCATACAGAGCTGAAGAGGTCGCATGTGAAAACGAGCAAAGGGGATCGCGTCCGATGCAGCAGTCATAAGACCTAGAATTTCCATGCATAAGGCTACCGAAGGGAATGATTGAGACTGAAGGTTTCGACAAGCTGAAACCAATCTCAGACGTCTCTTGTCAGTCAGAGACAAAGTCATGGACACTGAATCTATTTGGAAACCTAAAAAGGTTACCCTTGTCTGAGGAATCAATGAACTCTTTGGTAAATTGATCCTCCAACCATGTTCTTGAAGAAACGACGCAAGTCGATTCATATGAAATTCTGCTAAATGTGAAGATTGAGCAAGTACCAAGATATCGTCCAAATAAGGAAATACCACAATACCCTGTTCTCTGATTACAGAGAGAAGGGCACCGAGAACCTTTGCAAAGATCCTTGGAGCTGTTGCTAGGCCAAACGGAAGGGCAACAAACTGGTAATGCTTGTCTAGAAAAGAGAATCTCAGAAACTGATAGTGATCTGGATGAATTGGAATATGAAGATATGCATCCTGTAAGTCTATTGTAGACATATAATGCCCTTGCTGAACAAAAGGCAGAATAGTCCTTATAGTCACCATTTTGAATGTTGGTATCCTTACATAACGATTCAATATTTTTAGATCCAGAACTGGTCTGAAGGAATTCTCCTTCTTTGGTACAATGAATAGATTTGAGTAAAACCCGAGACCGCGTTCCAGAACTGGAACTGGCACAATTACCCCAGCCAACTCTAGGTCTGAAACACATTTCAGAAATGCCTGAGCCTTCACTGGGTTTACTGGAATGCGTGAGAGAAAAAATCTTCTCACAGGCGGCCTTACCTTGAAACCTATTCTGTACCCTTGTGAAACAATGTTCTGAATCCAAAGACTGTGAATCGAATTGATCCAAATATCTTTAAAAAATCGTAACCTGCCCCCTACCAGCTGTGCTGGAATGAGGGCCGCACCTTCATGCGGATTTGGGAGCTGGTTTTGACTTTCTAAAAGGCTTGGATTTATTCCAGACTGGAGAAGGCTTCCAAACGGAAACCGTTACTTTATGGGAAGGGTCAGGCTTCTGTTCCTTATTCTGACGAAAGGAACGAAAACGATTAGCAGCCCTATATTTACCTTTAGATTTTTTGTCCTGAGGCAAAAAGGTTCCTTTCCCCCCCAGTAACAGTTGAAATTATAGAATCCAACTGTGAACCAAATAATTTATTACCTTGGAAAGAAAGAGAGAGCAAAGTTGACTTAGAAGTCATATCAGCATTCCAAGATTTAAGCCATAAAGCTCTTCTAGCTAAAATAGCTAAAGACTTATACCTGACATCAATTCTAATGATATCAAAAATGGCATCACAAATAAAGTTATTAGCATGTTGAAGAAGTTTAACAATGCTATAAGCATTATGATCTGACACTTGTTGCGCTAAAGCCTCCAACCAGAAAGTGGAAGCTGCAGCAACATCAGCCAAAGAAATAGCAGGTTTAAGGAGATTACCTGAACATAAATAAGCTCTCCTTAGAAAGGATTCAAGCTTCCTATCTAAAGGATCCTTAAAGGAAGTACTATCCGCGTAGGAATAGTAGTACATTTAGCAAGAGTAGAGATAGCCCCATCAACTTTAGGGATTTTGTCCCAAAATTCTAATCTATCAGATGGCACAGGGTACAATTTCTTAAATCTTGGAGAAGGAGTAAATGAAGTACCCAGACTATTCCATTCCCTAGAAATTACTTCTGAAATAGCATCAGGAACTGGAAAAACTTCTGGAATAACTACATGAGGTTTAAAAACTGAATTTAAACGCTTAGTAGATTTAGTGTCAAGAGGACTAGACTCCTCCATATCTAATGCAATCAATACTTCTTTAAGTAAAGAACGAATAAACTCCATCTTAAATAAATATGAAGATTTATCAGTGTCAATATCTGAAGCAGAATCTTCTGAACCAGATAGATCCTCATCAGAAACAGATAAGTCAGAATGATGGCGGTCACTTAAAAATTCATCTGAAATATGAGAAGTTTTAAAAGACCTTTTACGTTTACTGGAAGGAGGAATAACAGACAGAGCCTTCCTAATAGAATTAGAAACAAATTATTTTACATTAACAGGGACATCCTGATCATTAGATGTTGAAGGAAAAACAACAGGTAAAGGATTATTACTAATGGAGACAGTATCTGCTTTAGAAAGTTTATCATGACAACTAACACAAACTACAGCCGGAGGGACAGTTACCAAAAGTTTACAACAAATGCACGTAACTTTGGTAGAACCAGCATCAGGCGTCTTTCCAGAAGTAGATTCTGATCCAGGGTCAGGTTGTGACATCTTGCAATATGTAATAGAAAAAAACAACATATAAAGCAAAATGATCAAATTCCTTAAATGACAGTTTCAGGAATGGGAAAAGATGCAAAATAAACAAGCCTCTAGCAACCAGAAGCAATGAAAAAGTGAAACTTAAATAATGTGAAAAAAGGTGGAGACCAGAATGACGCCCACATTATTGGCGCCAAATACAACGCCCATATTTTTTGGCGCCAAGTATGACGCCACATCCTCTGACGTCAAAAACGACGCCCACATTTTTTGGCGCAAAAAACGTCTGTAATACACATACGTCAAAACACGACGCAACCACGAACAAACTTCCGGTGTCAACTATGGCGCCGGAAATGACAGAATTTTGCGCCAAAAAAGTTTGTGCCAAGAATGACGCAATAAATTTAAGCATTTTCTGCCCCCGCGAGCCTAACAGCCCACAGGGAAAAAAGTCAATTGAAAATTTTTAAGGTAAGAAAAAAATATTTATTCATATGCATTATCCCAAATAATGAAACTGACAGTCTGAATGAAGGAATACTGATTATCCTGAATCATGGCAAATATAAGTTTAAACACATATATTTAGAACTTTACATATAAAGTGCCCAACCATAGCTTAGAGTGTCATAAATAAAATAAGACTTACTTACCCTAAGACACTCATCTACATATAGTAGATAGCCAAACCAGTACTGAAACGAGAATCAGTAGAGGTAATGGTATATAAGAGTATATCGTCGATCTGAAAAGGGAGGTAGGAGAAGAAATCTCTACGACCGATAACAGAAAACCTATGAAATAGATCCCCTAGAGGAAGACCATTGTATTCAAATAAGCAATACTCTCTTCACATCCCTCTGACATTCACTGCACTCTGAGAGGAAAACCGGGCTCCAGCCTGCTGCGAAGCGCATATCAACGTAGAATCTAGCACAAACTTACTTCACCACCTCCATGGGAGGCAAAGTTTGTAAAACTGAATTGTGGGTGTGGTGAGGGGTGTATTTATAGGCATTTTGAGGTTTGGGAAACTTTGCCCCTCCTGGTAGGAATGTATATCCCATACGTCACTAGCTCATGGACTCTTGCTAATTACATGAAAGAAAGGGATGCTAAGGTAAAACGTGCTTTAACCTATTGGAACATCAGACTGGTCCTTTAACCTTCTCAATGTTTTACACATGTTCACCCAAGTTTGTTAAACGTAAAGCACAATAACTAAAATATATACATCCAATACATATGGCAAGTGATGAGGCGAAAATGGCATCCTCTGATTGTACCATGTTAATCACTACTATTCTATAGATATTTAATGTGCTGGATTTTATGCATCTGCTGCTGAACAACCTGAACTCAATACATAGTAGGGGTGTCCACATACAGTACTTTTAGTGCATGTGCGAGTTTTCTTTACCCTAACATAGGTTCCTTACTGCACAATATTGCTAGACAAATACATCTAAGGCACTGCTTATTTTGTCTGCATATAAGTACAATATATTTTTATTTTTGATCAGCAATATTTCTAAAATTTGTTTTTCCTTTGAGAACATGTTGGATACCCGTTATACCTATTATAAAGACTTCCTTTGGTACTGAAGATTACATTCTAAAATTAAACCAAAAATCAAATGTATAAATTGAAGAAGTATAATGCGGAATCATTACCCAAGATTTCTCAACACAGCATTCCTGCCTACAGTTTCTGTAAATGTATTTGTATTATAGCCTTTATAGTGGTACAGTAAAAGATCTAAATATTTAAAGGTATACACACAAGTGCAAAAAGCATCTTATAATTAGACTGTTGCTTGGATATAACTATGTTTAAAAGGACAGTAAGCGCCTTGAAATTTGAATATAAAAATGTTTAGTTATGCATAGCGAAACAACTTTGCAATGTACTTTACTCATTATTTATTTTGCCAACTAAAAAGGTGATGGATGAGTTAATAATACTGAGAGGCGTGACTGGCTACACCCTAAGATATAATGAATGTGTTGGTAATTCACAATCCCAATTGATGGTCCAGAGACTTGAGCTGCACTAGGAATCTCCATAATAAAGCAAATGTAAGGGCAGAAAGTATGTATGAACAATTGGGTGTGATTAGACCCCTGAGCTGGGGTGATAACGCACATTCATATTTCAGAAGAATTTTGTTTGTCAAATGATCATATTGTTTTATAATTTTCCACTGGTTTCCTTGTCCCCAGAACAAAAAAAACTTCCAACTAAGAGCATGAACTGCTGTTTGCACATGTGCAGTTATGGAAAGAGCTTCCCTTAAAGGGACATTAAACACTTTGAGATGCAATATAAAATGATAAATTATATATATAAAACAACTCTGCAATATACTTTCATTATTTATTTTGTCCTCTTTGCCTGTAATTCCATTCTGAAGTTGTGAGCTTTTCAGTTCCTGTTAGAAATGGAAGTGCAGAACACTGTTAAATCCAGCACAACCATTGGCTGCACACTCTAGTGACCTATTTATAACTGACCCTAATTGGCCACAGCAGAGAAGGTAACACAAGTTACAACATGGCAGCTCCCAGTGTTTTATAGACACTAAAACTTTACACTTATTTTGTCACTTTTTAAACAACTAATGAAACTTTAAAAAATACATCTACATGTTAGTCATGGACTAATCTTTTCTTTGAATGCATCATTCTATCTAGCATGTATTTAGTGTTTAATGCCCCTTTAAGGAAGTTTAGCACTGAATCATTTAATATAAACAGGTATGTAAACAAACAGACATTTTGCTTTCTAATCTCCATCTAATAACAAATAAGTATATATTCATATATACACAATAATATCTACACCTTAACTACCTAGCTTGTCCACTGCTATTGCAATGAATTTGTTTCCTATCTTGAATATTGATGCAAAACTGATAATCCACTCTAAAAGAGAAAATGACTAGAAAAAAAGGTGAGGGAGGAGGAGATAAACACTATTACTAGTTCACAGAAAATTAGATAGCAGTATTACCCAAGCCTCCCCGGAAGAAAGCTGAGCAAGCACAATTGTCAGATGATATTACAGCAAAAGAAAGCAAAATAAATAATGAATGTATACTGCAATAATGTTATACTTTCAAAAGTGAAATATTTTATGAGTTGTTAAAATGTTGAGTTTAAAGGGACATTAAACACTAGATTTTTCTTTGCATAAATGTTTTGTAGATGATCTATTTATATAACCTATACAGTTTTTTAAAAAAAAATGTATGTGTGTACTGATGTATACCTACTCCAGCTTGCTCCTGCTTGTGTAGAGTCTTTTCATATGCAGAGGAAGGGGAAGTGACTTCTCTTTTTTGTATACAACACTTTCAGTGGGTGTTCCAGCTACCTTTTCAACAGAGCAAACTGGGAGCTTCTTAGTAAGTTTTTAAATGGTTTTATACAGGATTTTTATATCAGTATCTGTGCATCTTATTCTTTATAGTAGTGTGATTGGAATTTCTATGGGGTATAGAGCCAAAAGACGGACACCTATAGCTCTGAACAGTGAGTTAACTAGCTAGCTTAGAAAATATACTAAGAAAAGGATTGTGTTCAGAGTGCCTCAAAATGGGCTAAGTGTTGTACAATGTATAGAGTGTGTGATTAGAAATACTTTAAATGTAGATCAAGTAGTTTACACAAGAATAAAACATGCCACGAACAGGAACCCCAGCCCATCATTTGGGTTTGACCTGAAAGACCGTTGACTTAATTCTTACCATCAGGAACTCCAGTAGGACTCTCACCACTAGGAAAATAAGGTTTTCTTTTCTACACATTATTAACTTTTTGATTTCTATCTGGATCTTCACAGCTAGACTTTTATAAGATATTGTTTGTTGGATTACAATCACTGACTTTGTTCTCTTTTTTCCTTTGTTTTGGAAAAATTTCCTTTTTTCTTTTTATTTGCAATCACTCAAGGACAATTTTTTCAGCCGTTTTTTCACCCACCTTTAACCACTGTTATAATTTTGCACACATCATTACCACTAACACTGGTACACAATATCTCTAACGGTATCTTCCTCTTAGCCGATATCAGCAATCCATACATTTGATTTTATTGTATTTTAAATCCAAATCTTGGATTGATTTCTTTCAGACATTGTTTGAATTTCAATTTTCTCATATTTGTATTGGAGGTTCTATCATTGCCTCTACATCAATTCATTATTCAGTGTTTTTTTATCTATTTGTACAAGAGTGGATCCACATCTTATTGTGTTTATTGCTATTTATTACTATTGTACCCATCGTGGCATGTTTTATTCTTGTGTAAACTACTTGATCTACAATTAAAGTATTTCTAATCACACACTCTATACATTGTACAACACTTAGCCCATTTTGAGGCGCTCTGAACACATTCTTTTTCTCTTTATAGTAGTGTCTATTACATGCAGTTATATGAAAATTGGTGTATACTGTCTCTTTAATGTTCCTTGAAGTTTAAAATTACACAAAGCACACTTATCTGTAAAGCATTTTTAAACACAGAAATAACAGAAAATTCTTTAATATGACAACAGGTTTACAGCAGCTAAGATGGTCACTGCTTCAGGAGGAAGGGGAGTGGATTACTCATAATGCTACACAATTTGCACACCTTCCTGTGAAAGTTTAATCCCTTACATTCCTGCTGGTAAAGACTCTAGAGGTATTTTGGGCATAAAAACTCCAGAAAAAGGTCAAACTACATGAGCCTGCAGCGTGGGTGACAATGAGTAAGGATGTTCTTGATGATGTCAGCACCGCAAGCTCTTAAAGAAAGAGTGCTCTTTTTTCTTAAAGTGACTTAAAACTTGCTAAAGTGCCTAAATAAGTGTCCAATATGTTCAGGGAATAGCCAGTGTGCCGTGGAAAGTGACCTGCAGCACCATCCGTAAACTTGCCTAATGGGAGCCACAGACTGCATTCAGTAGAAGGCACATCCAAGAAAGTGCAAGCACAATTCCAAGGATCCAGAAGGAGCAACAGAGGACTGGCATATAAAGCCTGTGACAGCTCCAGTCTTGGAGAAGATTTCTCTCTACCTAGATGAACTCCTAAGTCAACCCCTCTGTCCAGGAAGAACTTTTGAGGGCGTAAAAAACGTGTCTTAGATTAGTTATAGCGCTCCTATGAAATGATGTATTGAGAGTTCAGAGTTATACCTACTTTCAGGGTACCAATAAACCAGACAGAAACAGAAAGTGCAGGTTAAAAAATAAAGTTTATAGAAAATAGTAATAAACAAAATAATTAACAACAATAAGGAAATCAAGGACGTAGTTGGTACCAAACCACAGGTCTGATGCCAAAGCGAACAACGGGATCAATAGCCAGAGACAGTTACCAGGAAATCAGTCAGCCAAAGCCAGGGTCATACACGGAGAACGGGAACCAAATACAGGTGAGCACTTGGTAGATCTGGATTCATGCAAGGGCGGAGACAGAATGGACTGGATGATGATTATATAGTACATTGGCATTACATCATCACAGAAAGAAAGGGAGTGGTCAGTTGTTGCAGAGTGATGATTTTCACAAGTTTCCCCATAAGAGGACATGTGAGAGGAACATACAGTGTCAGAAACACTGCAAGAGAAGTCGGAAACAGGCCTGCACTCCAAGTGAAACAAAGAAGGGTGAAAAACCCTGACACCTACTTCATGCTGAAGGCAAAACATAATTAAGAAATGCTGGGAGAAGGGGCGTAGAAAAGCTCTGCAATGTAGAGTGTTTTACCTCATCTTGGTGGACAGGAAGTATATCTCATATGTGATCATTTGCGGACGTTCATCATCATTTGAAAGAAAAAACAATGTCTTTGGCCACTTACTAATTTGACTATTTTTAATGTTGCAACCATAAATAGATTTTCACAGTTGCATCAACTCAACCTATATTGTACTAGTCCTAAAGCCCGTTCACAAGGGCCATTTTTTGCAGCACAGCAGTCCCACCCCTTGCTCTCTCTCTCTCCCCCCTCTCTTTTGCTCTCTCTCTCCCCCCTCTTTTGCTCTCTCGCCCCCTCACTTTTGTGCTCTTTCTCCCCTCACTTTTGCGCTCTCTCCCCCCTCACTTTTGCGCTCTCTCGCTCCACCACTTTTGCTCTCTCTCTCTCCCCCTCTCTATTGCTCCCTCTCTCCCCCCTCTCTTTTGCTCCCTCTCTCCCCCCTCTCTTTTGCTCAATCTCTCCCCCCCTCTCTTTTGCTTTCTATTTCTCTTTTTTGCGTTCTCTCTCTTTTTTGCACTCTCTCACTCCCCCCTCTTTTGCGTGCTCTCTCTCCCCCCCTCTTTTTTGTGCTCTCTCCCCCCTCTCTTTTGCTCTGTCTCTCTCTCCTTTCTTTTGCTCTCTCTCTCCATCCCTCTCTTTTGCTCTCTCTCTCCATCCCTCTCTTTTGCTCTCTCTCTCCCCCCTCTCTTTTGCTCTCTCTCTCCCCCCTCTCTTTTGCTCTCTCTCTCCCCCCTCTCTTTTGCTCTCTCTCCCCCTCTCTTTTGCTCTCTCTCTCCCCCCTCTCTTTTGCTCTGTCTCTCATCCCTCTCTTTTGCTCTCTCTCCCCCCTCTCTTTTTCTCTCTCCCCCTGTCTATTGCTTTCACTCCCCCCTCTCTTTTTCTCTCTCAACCCTCTATTTTGCTCTCTCTCCCCCCTCTCTTTAGCTCTTTCCTATCTCTTTTTGTCTCTTGTCTTTCTATTTCTCTCCCCTCACTCTCCCGCCACCCGTGCCCGGCCACGCCCAAAAACAGCATGTCAGGTAAGGCCAGGTGTGTTTGTCCTCGTGCTGTCTCTACTGCGCATGACAGCTTCGGACAATTTTATACAGTTGTGCTCATAAGTTTACATACCCTGGCAAAAATTATGATTTCTTGGCCATTTTTCAGAGAATATGAATGATAACACAAAAACTTTTCTTTCACTCATGGTTAGTGTTTGGCTGAAGCCATTTATTATCAATCCCGAACTCTTTTAAAATCATAATGACAACAGAAATTACCCAAATGTCCATGATCAAAAGTTTACATACCCTGGTGATTTTGACCTGATAACATGCACACAAGTTGACACAAAGGGGTTTGAATGGCTATTAAAGGTAACAATCCTCACCTGTGATATTTTGCTTGTAATTAGTGTGTGTGTGTATAAAAGGTCAATGAGTTTCTGGACTCCTGACAGACCCTTGCATCTTTCATCCAGTGCTGCACTGACGTTTCTGTATTCTGAGTCATGGGGAAAGCAAAAAAATATTCAAAGGATTTGCGGGAAAAGGTAGTTGAACTGTATAAAACAGGAAAGGGATATAAAAAGATATCCAAGGAATTGAGAATGCAAATCAGCAGTGTTCAAACTCTAACCAAGAAGTGGAAAATGAGGGGTTCTGTTTGATAACATACTGCATTCATTTTGCCGTCAATTCTGACCAAATTTCCTGTGCCTTTGTAGCTCACACATCCCCAAAACATCAGCGATCCACCTCCGTGTTTCACAGTAGGAATGGTGTATCTTTCATGATAGGTCTTGTTGACTCCTCTCCAAATGTAGCGTTTATGGTTGTGGCCAAAAAGCACAATTTTGGTCTTATCACTCCAAATGACTTTGTGCCAGAAGGTTTGAGGCTCGTCTCTGTGCTGTTTGGCGTACTGTAAGCGGGATACTTTGTGGCATTTGCGTAGTAAAGGCTTTCTTCTGGCGACTCGACCATGAAGCCCATCTTTCTTTAAGTGCCTTCTTATTGTGCATCTTGAAACAGCGACACCACATGTTTTCAGAGAGTCCTGTATGTCACCTGAAGTTATTTGTGGGTTTGTCTTTGCATCCCGAACAATTTTCCTGGCAGTTGTGGCTGAAATTTTAGTTGGTCTACCTGACCGTGGTTTGGGTTCAACAAAACCCCTCATTTTCCACTTCTTGATTAGAGTTTGAACACTGCTGATTTGCATTCTTAATTCCTTGGATAACTTTTTATATCCCTTTCCTGTTTTATACAGTTCAACTACCTTTTCCCGCAGATCCTTTAACAATTCTTTTGTTTTTCCCATGACTCAGAATCGTCAGTGCAGCACTGGATGAAAGATGCAAGGGTCTGTCAGGAGTCCAGAAACTCATTGACCTTTTATGCACACACACTAATTACAAGCAAAAAGATCACAGGTGAGAATGGTTACCTTTAATAGCCATTCAAACCTCTTTATGTCAACTTGTGTGCATGTTATCAGGCCAAAATCACCAGGGTATGTAAACTTTTGATCAGGGACATTTGGGTAGTTTCTGTTGTCATTATGATTTAAAAAGAGTAAACACTGTTGATTGAAAATAAATGGCTTCAGGCAAACACTAACAATGAGTGAAAGAAATGTTTTTGTGTTATCATTCATATTCTCTGAAAAATGGCCATGAAATCATCAATTCTATCAGGGTATGTAAACTTATGTATATATGTATGGCACTTAAGAAGTTCTCACCAAAATATTATTATAAAAACAGATCATAACAAAAACAGATTATAAACAATGAATTTATTTGTAGTGTATATTATTCTGAGCAGCCTCACTTGAGCGTGAGAGATTCCTAAAACAACAACTTTACCCATTTTTCATAAACCTCTGGGAACACAGTGCTCCAAGAAATTATTCAAAAATTGCAAAAGCAAAATTACTAACTGTGCTTGGTAAAGCAATTCTATGGGCGTTCCTACCAACCATGCTGGCTTGCAATCACCCAGCCAAAAAAAGCAATTATATTCAGAATAAGTTATGGTTACAAATAAAATAAAGTTATACTTTGTTATGTGATACCTGGCAAAAACAAGATCTCAAGCAACTGGTTGAAAGGGACATTCTAGTATAAAAATAAAAACAAAATGTAATCTGGGATTAAATACACTGGGCCTAATTATCAAAAATTCATGACATAGAAATAAACACAATTATTTTTTTTGCATTATATTGTAATGCATGTCCTTCACATTTAGAACCACAAATATAGATAAGAACAGCTCTCAGTCTAAAATTGTTTGCAATACTGATGAGACTTCTTAAAGAGATGATAAACAGTCTGTTTCACTGCTGTAATAAAAATCACTAAGCAGTTGCTTATACTTAAAGGGACAGTCAACACCAAAATTGTTATCGTTTAAAAAGATAGATAACACCTTTACTATCCATTCCCCAGCTTTGCACAACCAACATTGTAATATTAATATACTTTGTAACATTTAAACCCCTACATTTCTGCCTGTTTCTAAGCCACTACAGACAGCCTCTTATCACATGCTTTTTTATTAGCTTTTCACAATAGGAGACTGACTGCTAGTTCATGTGGGCCATAAAGATAACATTGTGCTCTCTAATGCGGAGTTGTGGCTGACACTGCACTAACTGGCTAAAATGCAAGTCAAGAGATAATAAATAAATAGCCATGTGATCAGGGGGCTGTCAAAAGATGCTTAGATACAAGGTAATCACAGAGGTACAAAGTATATTAATATAACCATAATAAAAATTTAGGTTTTGAAAATTCTCTTCTCTTATCACACGGGGGCAGGGTCTACACTGAGAATTTCTAGGTGCTATATTTTTTCAAGAAAACAAGTTATTTACTGTTTTTTACACAATATGTTTATTTTTATATTAACTTTGATTTAACATATTTGTTATTACCAAAGGAGCACTGTTTAATATCCCGTTAAAAAAAACATAATTTATGCTTACCTGATAAATTTATTTCTCTTGTGGTGTATCCAGTCTACGGATCATCCATTACTTGTGGGATATTCTCCTTCCCAACAGGAAGTTGCAAGAGGATCACCCACAGCAGAGCTGTTATATAGCTCCTCCCCTAACTGCCATACCCAGTCATTCGACCGAAAACAAACAGAGAAAGGAGAAACTATAGGGTGCAGTGGTGACAGTAGTTTAAAAATTAAAAAATACCTGCCTTGACAGGGCGGGCCGTGGACTGGATACACCACAAGAGAAATAAACTGATCAGGTAAGCATAAATTATGTTTTCTCTTGTAAGGTGTATCCAGTCCACGGATCATCCATTACTTGTGGGATACCAATACCAAAGCTAAAGTACACGGATGAAGGGAGGGACAAGGTAGGTACTTAAACGGAAGGAACCACTGCCTGTAGAACCTTTCTCCCAAAAATAGCCTCCGAAGAAGCTAAAGTATAAAATTTGTAGAATTTTGAAAAAGTATGAAGCGAAGACCAAGTCGCCGCCTTGCAAATCTGTTCAACAGAAGCCTCATTTTTGGTGGCCCATGTGGAAGCCACAGCTCTAGTGGAATGAGCTGTAATCCTTTCTGGAGGCTGCTGGCCAGCAGTCTCATAGGCTAAGCGGATTATGATTCTTAGCCAAAAAGAAAGAGAGGTTGCGAAAGCCTTTTGACCTCTCCTCTGTCCAGAGTAGACAACAAACAAAGCAGATCTTTGACGAAAATCTTTAGTAGCACGAACCACGTCCAGATTGTGTAATAGACATTCCTTCTTTGAAGAAGGATTAGGACACAAAGACGGAACAACAATCTCTTGATTGATATTCTTATTAGATACCACCTTAGGTAAAAACCCAGGTTTGGTACGCCGAACTACCTTACCTGCATGGAAGATCAGATAAGGATAATCACATTGTAAGGCAGATGACTCGGAAACTCTATGAGCCGAGGAAATAGTTACCAAAAAAAGAACTTTCCAAGATAAAGGTTTGATATCTATGGAATGAAGAGGTTCAAACGGAACTCCTTGAAGAACCTTAAGAACCAGATTTGAGCTCCATGGCGGAGCAACATGTTTAAACACAGGCTTGATTCTAACTAAAGCCTGACAAAATGCCTGAACGTCTGGAACATCTGCCAGACGCTTGTGCAAAAGAATAGACAGGGTAGAAATCTGTCCCTTTAAGGAACTAGCTGACAATCCTTTTTCCAAACCTTCTTGGAGAAAGGATAATATCCTGGGAATCCTGACCTTACTCCATGAGTAACCCTTGGATTCACACTAATAAAGATATTTACGCCATATTTTATGGTAAATTTTCCTGGTGACAGGCTTTCGTGCCTGTATTAAGGTATCAATGACTGACTCGGAGAAGCCACGCTTTGATAACATCAAGCGTTCAATCTCCAGGCAGTCAGTCTCAGAGAAATTAGATTTGGATGATTGAAAGGACCTTATAGTAGAAGGTCTTGTCTTAACGGCAGAGTCCAAGGTGGAAAGGATGACATGTCTACTAGATCTGCATACCAGGTCCTGCGTGGGTACGGAGGCGCTATCAAGATCACCCATGATCTTTCCTACTTGATCTTGGCAATCAGACGAGGGAGCAGAGGAAACGGTGGAAACACATAAGCAAACACCTCCGGATGGAGCTCCCACTCCCCCGGATGAAAAGTCTGTCCGCCTCCCAGTTCTCTACACCTGGGATATGGATAGCAGATAGGTGGCAAGAGTGAATCTCTGCCCAGCAAATTATCTTTGAGACTTCTAACATCGCTAGGGAACTCCTTGTTCCCCCTTGATGGTTGATGTAAGCCACAGTCGTGATGTTGTCCGACTGAAAACTGATGTACCTCAGAGTTGCTAACTGAGGCCAAGCCTGAAGAGCATTGAATATCGCTCTCAGTTCCAGAATATTTATTGGAAGGAGTGACTCCTCCTGAGTCCACGATCCCTGAGCCTCCAGGGAGTTCCAGACTGCATCCCAACCTAGAAGGCTGGCATCTGTCGTTACAATTGTCCAATCTGGCCTGTGAAAGGTGATACCTTTGGACAGATGGACCCGAGATAGTCACCAGAGAAGAGAATCCCTGGATTCAGATTTAGTAGAGGGGACAAATCTGTGTAATCCCCATTACACTGACTGAGCATGCAGAGTTGCAGCTGTCTGAGATGTAGGCGTGCAAAAGGCATTATGTCCATTGCCGCTACCATTAAGCCGATTACTTCCATGCACTGAGCCACCGAAAGGCGAGGAATGGAATAAAGAACACGGCAGGAATTTAGAAGTTTTGATAACCTGGACTCAGTCAGGTAAATTTTAATTTCTACAGAATCTATCAGAGTCCCTATGAAGGAAACTCTTGTGAGGGGGGATAGAGAACTCTTTTCCTCGTTCATCTTCCACCTATGCGACCTCAGAAATGCCAACACTATGTCCGTATGAGACTTGGCAATTTGGAAGTTTGACGCCTGAATCAAGATGTCATCTAAATAAGGGGCCACTGCTATGCCCCGTGGCCTTAGAAACGCCAGAAGCGACCCCAGAACTTTCGTAAAAATTCTTGGGGCTGTAGCTAACCCAAAGGGAAGAGCTACAAACTGGTAATGCCTGTCTAGGAAGGGAAATCTGAGAAACCGATGATGATCTTTGTGTATCGGAATGTGAAGATACGGATCCTTTAAATCCACTGTAGTCATGTATTGACCCTCCTGGATCATAGGTAGGACGGTACGAATAGTCTCCATCTTGAATGATGGAACTCTGAGGAATTTGTTTAAGATCTTTAAATCCAAAATTGGTCTGAAGGTTCCCTCTTTTTTGGGAACCACAAACAGATTTGAGTAAAATCCCTGTCCCTGTTCCTCCTTTGGAACTGGGTGGATCACTCCCATAACTAGGCGGTCTTGTACACAGTGTAAGAATGCCTCTCTCTTTATCTGGTTTGCAGATAATTGTGAAAGGTAAAATCTCCCTTTTGGGGGGGGGGAAGCCTTGAAGTCCAGAAGATATCCCTGGGATATAATTTCCAACGCACAGGGATCCTGGACATCTCTTGTCCACGCCTGGGTGAAGATCGAAAGTCTGCCCCCTACTAGATCCGTTACCGGATAGGGGGCCGTTCCTTCATGCTGTCTTAGAGGCAGCAGCAGGCTTTTGTGCCTGCTTACCTTTGCTCCAGGTCTGGTTAGGTCTCCAGACCGTCTTGGACTAAGCAAAAGTTCCCTCTTGATTTGCATTAAAGGAAGTTGATGCCGCACTTGCCTTGAAGTTTCGAAAGGCACGAAAATTAGACTGTTTGGCCCTTGATTTGGACCTATCCTGAGGAAGGGCATGACCTTTTCCTCCAGTGATATCAGCAATAATCTCCTTCAAACCAGGCCCGAATAGGGTCTGCCCCTTGAAGGGAATGTTAAGCAGCTTAGACTTAGAAGTAACGTCAGCTGACCATGATTTAAGTCATAGCGCTCTGCGCGCCTGTATAGCAAAACCAGAATTCTTAGCCGTTTGTTTAGTCAAGTGAACAATGGCATCAGAAACAAAAGAATTGGCTAGCTTAAGTGCTCTAAGCTTGTCAAGTATGTCATCCAATGGAGTCGCTACCTGTAAAGCCTCTTCCAGAGACTCAAACCAGAACGCCGCAGCAGGAGTGACAGGAGCAATGCATGCAAGGGGCTGTAGGATAAAACCTTGTTCTTAAGGTAACCCTCTAACTTTTCATCCATTGGATCTAAGAAAGCACAACTGTCCTCGACAGGGATAGTAGTATGCTTTGCTAGAGTAGAAACTGCTCCCTCCACCTTAGGAACTGTCTGCCATAAGTCCCGTGTGGTGGCGTCTATTGGAAACATTTTTCTAAAAATAGGAGGCGGAGAGAACGGCACACCTGGTCTATCCCATTCCTTAGTAATAATTTCTGTAAACCTTTTAGGTATTGGAAAAACATCAGTGCACACCGGCACTGCATAGTATTTATCCAGTCTAAACAATTTCTCTGGCACTGCAATAGTATCACAGTCATTCAGAGCAGCTAAAACCTCCCTGAGTAACACACAGAGGTGTTCAAGCTTAAATTTAAATGTAGAGATATCAGAATCAGGTTGCATCGTCTTCCCTGAGTCAGAAACATTACCCACAGAAAGAAGCTCTCCTTCTTCAGCTTCTGCATATTGTGAGGCAGTATCAGACATAGCTCTTAAAGCGTCAGTATGCTCTGTATTTCGTCTAACTCCAGAGCTATCTCGCTTTCCTCTAAATTCAGGTAGTCTGGCTAATACCGCTGACAGTGTATTATCCATGACTGCCGCCATGTCTTGTAAAGTAAACGCTATGGGCGCCCTAGATGTACTTGGCGCCATTTGAGCGTGAGTCCCTTGAGCGGGAGTCAAACGATCTGACACGTGGGGAGAGTTAGTCGGCATAACTTCCCCCTCGTCAGATTCCTCTGGTGATACGTTTTTTAAAGACAGAATATGATCTTTATTACTTAAAGTGAAATCAGTACATTTGGTACACATTCTAAGAGGGGGTTCCACCATGGCTTTTAAACATAATGAACAAGGAGTTTCCTCTATGTCAGACATGTTTGTACAGACTAGCAATGAGACTAGCAAGCTTGGAGAACACTTTAAATCAAGTTAACAAGCAAATATAAGAAACGGTACTGTGCCTTTAAGAAAAACAAATTTTGTCAGAATTTGAAAAACAGTGAAAAAAGGCAGTAAATCAAACAAAATTTTTACAATGTGTATAATAAGCTAACAGAGCATTGCATCCAGTCGCAAATGGATGAGTAACCCCTTAGTTAAAAAAACGAATAAAAAAAACGATAGACTTTTTTTTAACAGTCACACCAAACTGCCACAGCCTTCCTGTGGGCCTACCTTCCCCAGCAAACCATTTTGGAAAGCCTAAGAGCCCTCTAGAGATGTCCTATAGCATTCAGGGGACTCCTGGAGGAAGCTGGATGTCTCAGTCTATAAAAGTTACTGCGCAAAAAAGAGCACTCACACTCATAGTAACACAGTGGAAGGCCCCAGGAAACTGTTTCTAGGCAAATTTAAGCCAGCCATGTGGGAAAAACTAGGCCCCAATAAAGTTTTATCACCAAAGTATATATAAAAACGTTTAAACATGCTAGCAAACGTTTTATATTGTAAATATAAAAGAGTATTACCTCAGAAAGTAAGCATGATACCAGTCGCTATTAAATCACTGTATTCAGGCTTACCTTACATAAATTTGGTATCAGCAGCATTTTCTAGCATTTGACATCTTCTAGAAAAAATCTTACCTGCACATACCTCATAGCAGGATAACCTGCACGCCATTCCCCCGCTGAAGTTATCTCTCTTCAGTCATGTGTGAGAACAGCAATGGATCTTAGTTACAACCTGCTAAGATCATAGAAATCACAGGCAGATTCTTCTATTTTTCTGCCTGGAACAAAATAGTACAACTCAGGTACCATTTAAAAATAATAAACTTTTGATTGAAGCAAAATAACAGCTACATTTCACCACTTTCTCTCTTACTACCTCCATGCTTGTTGAGAGTTGCAAGAGAATGACTGGATATGGCAGTTAGGGGAGGAGCTATATAGACAGCTCTGCTGTGGGTGTCCTCTTGCAACTTCCTGTTGGGAAGGAGAATATCCCACAAGTAATGGATGATCCGTGGACTGGATACACCTTACAAGAGAAAATAATGTCATACCAAAGCGCTTCAGAGAATCAGGCCCATAGTGAGTGAAAAGCATTTGTTTAATAATAAAATGCTCTAATTAATACAAACATTTTATTATGCTATCATGGTAAAATTACAGGCTAGTTCTGTCCAAGTAGAAAGGAAGAATAAAAACAAGCCATTGCAGACATGCTCTCTCACTCACAAATTCCATACTCCTACAACAAGCACACGGCCACAACCCTTACTACATAGATAGATGGAACACTGAACTTGGCACAGACATCACATATGCAGACGCACTATACATTTTCTCCAATATCAAAAAAAACTCGATATTGTGCAAATTTATAGAACTTAATCTTAAAATTTTACAAAGATGGTACTTAACTCCGGAAAGATGTAAAAAACATCTACAAACTCAAATGTGCCCAGTGTTGGAGATGTTGTTCCCATGAAGGCCACATGGCCCACATATGGTGGCAGCGCCCCAAACTATCTGCCGTCTGGTCTGAAATTCCAGAAGAGACTAGTAAAATTCTTGAAGTCCCAACCCCCCTAGACCCGTACCTTTGGCTCTTCAATAAAGTACCTAAAAAATTCCCTGCACAACAACAAATACACATGCATACACATTATTCCTCCCTAGAATAATAAAGCTGTTCCAAACCTGTCACCCTAACATTTTGTTAAGATCTCTCCTTAACAAATACTAGACCCAGATTCTGATAATCTATCCTATGAACCATTCATACTTTATGATACATTATTGTATGCCATACAAATGGTAACAAACGTTTATTTTATTTTGATATTATGTTGATTTTCTCTCCCTTATTCCCCTCTTTCCCTCCAAGTGTTGTATGCAAAAACCTGAAACATATAGATGAGATCTAACTTGAAAACATTGTATAATATTTTTATTCTGTATGTGCTTGACGAATATGTTCAAAAATTAGGAGCCAGTAAGAATATTTAGGAGCCAGGCATATTTTTAGGAGCCAGACAGTTGGATATGTATATAGATATATGGAGAGTAACCAAAAAAGTTAGAAGCCAGGGGTAAAATTCTAGGAGCCAGTGGCTCCCAGGTTTGTCGAGCCCTGTATTGTAATAACTTGGTTTACAATAAACTTCTGATTTTTAAAAAATAAATAAATAAATAAAAACAAGCCATTGGCCCATGAACAAAGTGATGTAAAGAAATGCATGACATACTGAACAAAAAGGCCTGAGGTAGATGATGAAAATGGTATAATTGGTGATCATGGGGTAGAGAGGGAAATAACAATAATGTATAAAAAGGACAGAGAGTAAAACATGACATATAGATGGGCATGAAATAAATGGAGAAAAACAGCTTACATGCCCCATGGGAAAGAGAGGGAGAAGGAGCATATATGGTGCACACAGATAAGAGGGTATCTATGGCATATAAGTGTGCATAGTTTACAGAGATACATAGTATAGAGGTAGACATGTGGCAGAAGGGCTATGGGAGAGTTTTAAGTTGCCCAAGATAGAGCTCAAGTGCATATTTAGAGTCATGTTTTCAGTCCTCAGCACTAACTGTCAGGTTTCATTATTACTCATCGGACTATGGAAATCACATCAACAAAGACTTCCTGGCAACCGCTGGTCCACCCGTCCTCCAACGTCAACCTATGTCTGATAAAAACACAAACACACTCATAATGCTCTCTTCAGCACAAACAGAGCAGTAATAGCAAAAGTAGTATGCACATTACAACACTACAAATCCCAGCATGCACACATCAGCATGCAGAACCTTAGATCAACAAAACAGAAACACAACGCATAAAATACAATTTTGAGATACAAAAAAGGTCTCTAAATACACTCATATATCACACAAACACCACTTCCTAATCAATTGACAATGCTAAAAAAAATACTGTTGTTTAAAATGTCATGCTTTATCCAATCAATTTAAATTTCATTTTGACCTTATTATCCGTTTATATTTTAAATCAGAATTCAGTATTTAAAAAGTGATTTTCAAAAGCAAATAACTTAAATGGATGAATGAATTTGGCTTAAAATTTGATGTTATCAATCACAACACATTTTGAAAAGTCCATTATTGTAAAAACATATTGATATGTGATTTTTACAGGGTATATTACTCCTAATTTGCTTTTTATTTTTTAAAAAAAGGGGGAGGTACAAATTTAGTAAAAACAAATATGTTTCATGAAAAGAAACAAGACTCAGGGAGATAAAAGAAAAGGCATTTTTGGAACTTAAAGGGATATTCCAGCCAAAATTGGAATCCACATGGATGCATTTCAGTTTTGAATAGAATCATTTTTGTAATATACATGTATTAGCAATAATCCTTCTAAAAAAAAAAAAAAGATATAGCTGTTTAAAAAGTGTATTTAAGTATGCACCGTGCACCAGCATTTTAAACATTGCACTTGCTCAGAGAGCCCAAGGTGCTTGTACCATCTGGTAATGACTCAATTTCTAAAATTACTGACATGATTACAAGCCCCACTGGCGATCTGAACAGCTGCTATATTTAAAATTATGGTGCATTGAGAATATCTTGCTATCCTTCACATGCACAGAAAAATATTAACACTAAAACAGTGATATATTTTACTAGAAGCATTTTTGTTAATACAGGTATATTACAAATATGTTTCTATTCAAAGATGTAATTCATCTATGTGCATTTAAATTTTGACCGGAATGTCCCTTTAAGTTGTATTCTGCCTCTGCTGAGCATGACCAAAACAGACTCTGTCTCTCTAGCATTATCTGAATAGTAAACTAGCTCAAGGTACCCTAGAAGATTTATGGCGTCAAGCTACATAAATCTTCCTGTAGAGACCACAGCCTCCTTGTGGGCCTGTGGAAGGAAGTAATAGACACTGCACAAATTAAGTTAAAAAATAAATAAAAGGTTAACTCATTTTAAAATGATGAATAATACATATTGCATTCATTTCTATTAAGTATCAACCATTGATAAGTGCTTTATTATTCTTTTATTACAACAATGAAACAGATTGTTAAATACCTTTAATAACTCCATAGATATAAAGGTTATATGTGTTATAACAGTGTAGGCAAAAAGGATCTTAAAGCAACCATAAAGAGATGGTATTTTCAAAATTAAAAATTATCATAACCTTAGGAATCAAGTTCAGGTTACATTGGAATAATTCTAAAAATAATTGGGTTGATTTGAGTTTATATCAACACTTTGATTAGTTAGTTTATGCCGTATTCACATTTTTTTTAAATCAGGCAGTCGTTTAGCCAGACAAGAAATACTGACTGGCGGCTCAAGAGTAAAAATCAGCCATTCTGGTGCATAAAATTGAATTTAGTTAAACAAGAGAGACCCAAAATTATATTTAGGTTTTTTTTTCAGCAGGCCCAGCAGATTCACAATATGTCATTATTGTATTTATATTTCATGGCATGTGAAAAAGCTGCGGCCAAAACTGTAAAACTATAATTCTTGGGTAGATTTTAGTAAATAATAGTGAAAACTGCTGTAACTGTGATCATCTTACTAAATTGTCATCAAAAGTAGCCACATGTGAAATAGGGGTCCATACGGGCTTTTGGGGATTATAAAATAGATTAGAGAGGCCCCATTGTGCAATACAGAAATAAAAGCACTTTTTTCTTGTAGGGTGTTCACTGTTACCACAATGATCACCTGACTATACAAACAAAATGAATATATTTAAGAGGGAATACTGGGAAATAAATGTATTAGGGGTCTCTAGACATTTTTTTCATGGTGCATATACAGTACTATTGCAAACCAGATCACTGTGTGTTTGGTTTACTTTATTTTTAAATAATCTGATTTGCAGTACTACTCCAAGACCTTTTCTCTTTCAAATGAGGGGTCTTGGAGCCTCTAGCTGCTATGGAAGATGAGTTTGAGGGGTAAGAATAACCATCCCCATCCAGCTCCCTAGCAGCTACCAGTGAATCCTGCCTTAAGCCCTTTTGTAACGTCACCACGTGTGTACGTTGTGATGTCGGCCGGCACTCCCATGAAGCCTGGGAGTGACAATCAATAGGATGAATGGTAAAAAGTACCCATGCCACTGTAGTTGTACCCAGCTGTTTAATATCCCCTTAAGGACAAACAAATGTGCAGTGAAGATCATTTGCAGACAGTGCTTTTGGACACATTTAGGGCCAGATTACAAGTGGAGTGCTAAATATCGCTTTCCCAAAAGCAATATTAGTCCTTCACTGAGTAATACCAGTGCACACTAATGTGCCCTGGTATTACAAGTTCACAGCAATGAAAGCCCAACTTAAAAACATTGTTTAAGTCGGCTCAGAATCAGCAATGCACTTCCAGTCCTGAGTAGAATGCAGTCAGAGACTGGCGGCTATGCACATATGCTGCCATATATATAAATCTCAAGGACGTGCAGTCATAGGAGGCACGCCATTTTGGCACCCAAAGTTTATTTAAATTTAATATAAATGGGGGGGAAATGGTGTATAAAAAAAAACAAACAAAAAAAAACAACTTTTTTTTTCTCTCCCCCATGTTACGCTATGGAGATGCAGACAGTGTACTTTACTCCATTGCGCAATATTGGTGAATATTTTGATCATTAGAGCAACACCTGCTGGCTACTAAACAAAAAATATTAACCTTTTTTTTCTCCCCATGTTACGCTATGGAGAGGCAGTGTACTTTTCTACTTCTCCATTGCGTAACATGGGTGCATTTTTTAAATCCCACAGTAACTTAGAGAACACCACCCACTGGCTGCCACAGGCTGACCGAACGTCAGTGTTGAAAAAATAGGCCAATAGGAGGCATCACTCGTAGTGCCTCTTAGCGAGGGAACCAATCAGAGGACACGTTCTCCTGGTGATTGACAGCACCAGGAGAACGTGACCGTTGTTGATTGGCTCCCTGCGAATGCGCAAGACAGCTTGACTCTGAGCACAGCGCAGTACTACTGGCGGCAAATAGAACTGGGAACTTGGGAAGGAGAGACTGTTGCCACCTGACCTGACCTGTCATCCCATCTGGGTCACTCTGGACATGGAGCGAACAGAGCCATCTATTTGAGTCTGACAAAACTCTTCAGCTGCTGCAACTAAACCGGACCCGGTAAGGCAGAGTATTAACTGGCCTGGGTTAAATTTTTAAAGAGCGCCGGACAGCGCATCTACACAGCAGCAGGAGAGGCTGATGTGAAAATGAAATACTTGTTACTATTATTTGTCCACATTATTTTTATTATAATATACCTTGATCATGAATCAAGGTATATTATAATAAAAATAACGTGCACAAATAATAGTAATGTAATGATTTATCAGCTGTTGGTTCCTTTTGCTTTACTAGTCTTGCCCACATCAAGGGGTAGAATAATAAAATAAATGTGCAGCAATGATATTCATTATTGATTAATAAACTTCCATGATTCTGATAAAAAACAGAATTTATGCTTACCTGATAAATTACTTTCTCTTACGGTGTATCCAGTCCACGGATTCATCCTTACTTGTGGGATATTCTCAATCCCTGCAGGAAGTGGCAAAGAGAGAACACAGCAGAGCTGTCCATATAGCTCCCCTCAGGCTCCGCCCCCCAAGTCATTCGACCGACGGTTAGGAGAAAAACAGAATTTATGCTTACCTGATAAATTACTTTCTCCAACGGTGTGTCCGGTCCACGGCGTCATCCTTACTTGTGGGAATATCTCTTCCCCAACAGGAAATGGCAAAGAGTCCCAGCGAAGCTGGCCATATAGTCCCTCCTAGGCTCCGCCCACCCAAGTCATTCGACCGACGGACAGGAGGAAAAATATAGGAGAAACCATATGGTACCGTGGTGACTGTAGTTAGAGAAAATAATTCATCAGACCTGATTAAAAAACCAGGGCGGGCCGTGGACCGGACACACCGTTGGAGAAAGTAATTTATCAGGTAAGCATAAATTCTGTTTTCTCCAACATTGGTGTGTCCGGTCCACGGCGTCATCCTTACTTGTGGGAACCAATACCAAAGCTTTAGGACACGGATGAAGGGAGGGAGCAAATCAGGTTACCTAAACGGAAGGCACCACGGCTTGCAAAACCTTTCTCCCAAAAATAGCCTCCGAAGAAGCAAAAGTATCAAATTTGTAAAATTTGGCAAAAGTGTGCAGTGAAGACCAAGTCGCTGCCTTACATATCTGATCAACAGAAGCCTCGTTCTTGAAGGCCCATGTGGAAGCCACAGCCCTAGTGGAGTGAGCTGTGATTCTTTCAGGAAGCTGCCGTCCGGCAGTCTCGTAAGCCAATCGGATGATGCTTTTAAGCCAAAAGGAAAGAGAGGTAGAAGTCGCTTTTTGACCTCTCCTTTTACCAGAATAGACGACAAACAGAGAAGATGTTTGTCTGAAATCTTTTGTAGCTTCTAAATAGAATTTTAGAGCACGGACTACGTCCAAATTGTGTAACAAACGTTCCTTCTTTGAAACTGGATTCGGACACAAAGAAGGTACAACTATCTCCTGGTTAATATTTTTGTTAGAAACAACCTTTGGAAGAAAACCAGGCTTAGTACGCAAAACCACCTTATCTGCATGGAACACCAGATAGGGCGGAGAACACTGCAGAGCAGATAACTCTGAAACTCTTCTAGCAGAAGAAATAGCAACCAAAAACAAAACTTTCCAAGATAACAACTTAATATCTATGGAATGTAGAGGTTCAAACGGAACCCCTTGAAGAACTGAAAGAACTAGATTTAAACTCCAGGGAGGAGTCAAAGGTCTGTAAACAGGCTTGATCCTAACCAGAGCCTGAACAAATGCTTGAACATCTGGCATAGCTGCCAGTCGTTTGTGTAGTAAGACAGATAAAGCAGAAATCTGTCCCTTTAGAGAACTTGCAGATAATCCTTTATCCAAACCTTCTTGCAGAAAGGAAAGAATCTAAGGAATTTTTACCTTATTCCAAGGGAATCCCTTGGATTCACACCAGCAGATATATATTTTCCATATTTTATGGTAAATCTTTCTAGTTACCGGTTCTCTGGCCTGAACCAGAGCATCAATCACCGAATCTGAAAACCCACGCTTTGATAGAATCAAGCGTTCAATCTCCAAGCCGTCAGCTGGAGGGAGACCAGATTTGGATGTTCGAATGGACCCTGAACAAGAAGGTCCTGTCTCAAAGGTAGCTTCCATGGTGGAACCGATGACATATTCACCAGGTCTGCATACCAAGTCCTGCGTGGCCAAACAGGAGCTATCAAGATCACCAAGACCCTCTCCTGTTTGATCCTGGCTACCAGCCTGGGAATGAGAGGAAACGGTGGGAACACATAAGCTAGGTTGAAGGTCCAAGGCGCTACTAGTGCATCTACTAGAGTCGCCTTGGGATCCCTGGATCTGGACCCGTAGCAAGGAACCTTGAAGTTCTGACGAGACGCCATCAGATCCATGTCTGGAATGCCCCATAATTGAGTCAACTGGGCAAAAATCTCCGGGTGGAGTTCCCACTCCCCCGGATGGAATGTCTGACGACTCAGATAATCCGCTTCCCAGTTTTCCACACCTGGGATGTGGATCGCAGATAGATGGCAGGAGTGATTCTCCGCCCATTGTATTATTTTGGTTACTTCTTTCATCGCCAGGGAACTCCTTGTTCCCCCCTGATGATTGATATACGCAACAGTCGTCATGTTGTCTGATTGGAATCTTATGAATCTGGCCTTTGCAAGCTGAGGCCAAGTCCTGAGAGCATTGAATATCGCTCTTAGTTCCAGAATGTTTATCGGGAGAAGGGACTCTTCCCGAGACCATAGTCCCTGAGCTTTCAGAAATTCCCAGACCGCACCCCAGCCCACTAGACTGGCATCGGTCGTGACAATGACCCACTCTGGTCTGCGGAAGCTCATTCCCTGGGATAGGTGGTCCAGGGATATCCACCAACGGAGTGAATCTCTGGTTTTCTGATCTACTTGAATCACTGGAAACAAGTCTGTATAGTCCCCATTCCACTGTTTCAGCATGCACAGTTGTAATGGTCTTAGATGAATTCGCGCAAAAGGAACTATGTCCATTGCTGCAACCATCAACCCTACTACTTCCATGCACTGAGCTATGGAAGGACGTGGAACAGAATGAAGAACTTGACAAGCGCTTAGAAGTTTTGACTTTCTGACATCTGTCAGAAAGATCCTCATTTCTAAGGAATCTATTATTGTTCCCAGGAAGGGAACTCTTGTTGACGGAGACAGAGAACTTTTTTCTATGTTCACCTTCCATCCGTGAGATCTGAGAAAGGCCAGAACGATGTCTGTATGAGCCTTTGCTTTTGAAAGGGACAACGCTTGTATTAGAATGTCGTCCAAGTAAGGTACTACTGCAATGCCCCTCGGTCTTAGAACCGCTAGAAGGGACCCGAGTACCTTTGTGAAAATCCTTGGAGCAGTGGCTAATCCGAATGGGAGGGCCACAAACTGGTAATGTTTGTCCAGAAAGGCGAACCTTAGGAACTGATGATGTTCTTTGTGGATAGGAATATGTAGGTACGCATCCTTTAGATCCACGGTAGTCATAAATTGACCTTCCTGGATAGTGGGTAGAATCGTTCGAATGGTTTCCATTTTGAACGATGGTACCCTGAGAAATTTGTTTAGGATCTTTAAATCCAGAATTGGTCTGAAGGTTCCCTCTTTTTTGGGAACTACGAACAGATTTGAGTAAAATCCCATTCCTTGCTCCGTCATTGGAACTGTGTGTATCACTCCCATCTCTAGCAGGTCTTCTACACAATGTAAGAACGCCTGTCTCTTTATTTGGTTTGAGGATAAGTGAGACATGTGGAACCTTCCCCTTGGGGGTAGTTCCTTGAATTCCAGAAGATAACCCTGAGAAACGATTTCTAGCGTCCAGGGATCCTGAACATCTCTTGCCCAAGCCTGAGCAAAGAGAGAGAGTCTGCCCCCCACTAGATCCGGTCCCGGATCGGGGGCTACTCCTTCATGCTGTTTTGTTAGCGGTAGCAGGCTTCTTGGTCTGCTTACCCTTGTTCCAGCCTTGCATCGGTTTCCAGGCTGGTTTGGACTGTGAGGCATTACCCTCTTGCTTAGAGGATGCAGAATTAGAGGCCGGTCCGTTCCTGAAATTACGAAAGGAACGAAAATTAGACTTATTCTTGGCCTTAAAAGGCCTATCTTGTGGGAGGGCGTGGCCCTTTCCCCCAGTGATGTCTGAGATAATCTCTTTCAATTCTGGTCCAAAGAGAGTTTTACCCTTGAAGGGGATGTTAAGCAATTTTGTCTTGGATGATACATCCGCTGACCAAGACTTTAGCCAAAGCGCTCTGCGCGCCACAATTGCAAACCCTGAATTTTTCGCCGCTAATCTAGCTAATTGCAAAGCGGCATCTAAAATAAAAGAGTTAGCCAACTTAAGTGCGTGAACTCTGTGCATAACCTCCTCATATGGAGTCTCTCTACTGAGCGACTTTTCTAGTTCCTCGAACCAGAACCACGCTGCTGTAGTGACAGGAACAATGCACGAAATGGGTTATAGAAGGTAACCTTGCTGTACAAAAATCTTTTTAAGCAAACCTTCCAATTTTTTATCCATAGGATCTTTGAAAGCACAACTATCTTAGATAGGAATAGTAGTGCGCTTGTTTAGAGTAGAAACTGCCCCCTCGACCTTAGGGACTGTCTGCCATAAGTCCTTTCTGGGGTCGACCATAGGAAATAATTTCTTAAATATAGGAGGGGGAACAAAAGGTATGCCGGGCTTCTCCCACTCCTTATTCACTATGTCCGCCACCCGCTTGGGTATAGGAAAAGCGTCGGGGTGCACCGGAACCTCTAGGAACTTGTCCATCTTGCATAATTTTTCTGGAATGACCAAGTTGTCACAATCATCCAGAGTAGATAACACCTCCTTAAGCAGTGCGCGGAGATGTTCTAATTTAAATTTAAATGTCACAACATCAGGTTCAGCCTGTTGAGAAATTTTTCCTGAATCTGAAATTTCCCCATCTGACAAAACCTCCCTCATGGCCCCTTCAGATTGGTGTGAGGGTATGACAGAACAATTATCATCAGCGCCCTCCTGCTCTTCAGTGTTTAAAACAGAGCAATCGCGCTTTCTCTGATATGCAGGCATTTTGGATAAAATATTTGCTATGGAGTTATCCATTACAGCCGTCAATTGTTGCATGGTAATAAGCATTGGCGCGCTAGAAGTACTAGGGGCCTCCTGCGTGGGCAAAACTGGCATAGACACAGAAGGAGATGATGTAGAACCATGTCTACTCCCTTCTGAGGAATCATCTTGGGCAATTTCATTATTTGTGGCAGTACTGTCCTTACTTTGTTTGGACGCTATGGCACAATCACACAATTTTGAAGGGGGAGACACATTGGCTTTCATACATATAGAACATAGCTTATCTGAAGGCACAGACATGTTAAACAGGCTTAAACTTATCAATAAAGCACAAAAACCGTTTTAAAACAAAACCGTTACTGTCTCTTTAAATTTTAAACAGAGCACACTTTATTACTGAATATGTGAAAATATATGAAGGAATTGTTCAAAATTTACCAAAATTTCACCACAGTGTCTTAAAGCATTAAAAGTATTGCACACCAATTTTCAGAGCTTTAACCCTTAAAATAACGAAACCGGAGCCGGTTACAGAATTAACCCCTATACAGTCCCAGCTACAGCCTTTGCTGTGACTTTACCAAGCCCAGAGGGGAATACGATACCAAATGACGCCTTCTAGGAACTTTTCCAACTACTTTCAGGTCCTCACACATGCATCTGCATGTCTTGCACTCAAAAACAACTGCGCAGTAATGGCGCGAAAATGAGGCTCAGCCTACAACTGGGAAGGCCCTTTCTGAGTGGAAAAGGTGTCTAACATAGTGCCTGACGTTAAAAAACGTTCCCCAAGTTTATAAGTGTGAATTATCAGCATAAACATGTATAAAATGTCCAAATAAAGCAATCGATTTAGCCCATAAAAGAGTCTACCAGTTTTATAGCCCATATTAAGCCCTTTATTCTGTTTGAGACTAAGAAAATGGCTTACCGGTCCCCATGAGGGGAAATGACAGCCTTCCAGCATTACACAGTCTTGTTAGAAATATGGCTAGTCATACCTTAAGCAGAAAAGTCTGCTAACTGTTTCCCCCAACTGAAGTTACTTCATCTCAACAGTCCTATGTGGAAACAGCAATCTATATTAGTTACTGTCTGCTAAAATCATCTTCCTCTCACAAACAGAAATCTTCATCTTTTTCTGTTTCAGAGTAAATAGTACATACCAGCACTATTTTAAAATAACAAACTCTTGATAGTAGAATAAAAAAAAACTACAACTAAACACCACATACTCTTAACCATCTCCGTGGAGATGTTGCCTGTGCAACGGCAAAGAGAATGACTGGGGTGGGCGGAGCCTAGGAGGGACTATATGGCCAGTTTTGCTGGGACTCTTTGCCATTTCCTGTTGGGGAAGAGATATTCCCACAAGTAAGGATGACGCCGTGGACCGGACACACCAATGTTGGAGAAAAGGAGAAACCATAGGGTGCAGTGGTGACTGTAGTTTTACAAAATTAAATTTGAACCTGATTTAATTGCCAGGGCGGGCCATGGACTGGATACACCGTAAGAGAAAGTAATTTATCAGGTAAGCATAAATTCTGTTTTCTCTTACATGGTGTATCCAGTCCACGGATTCATCCTTACTTGTGGGATACCAATACAAAGCTTTAGGACACTGATGAAGGGAGGGAACAAGTCAGGTAACCTAAACGGAAGGCACCACTGCTTGCAAAACCTTTCTCCCAAAAATAGCCTCCGAAGAAGCAAAAGTATTGAATTTGTAAAATTTGGCAAATGTATGCAGTGAAGACCAAGTCGCTGCCTTACAAATCTGTTCAACAGAAGCCTCATTCTTGAAAGCCCATGTGGAAGCCACAGCCCTAGTGGAATGAGCTGTAATTCGTTCAGGAGGCTGCTGTCCAGCAGTCTCATAAGCCAATCGGATGATGCTTTTCAGCCAGAAGGAAAGAGAGGTAGAAGTCGCTTTCTGACCTCTCCTCTTACCAGAATAGACAACAAACAAAGATGATGTTTGTCTGAAATCTTTAGTTGCCTTTAAATAGAATTTTAAGGCACGAACCATATCAAGATTGTGTAACAGTCGTTCCTTCTTAGAAACTGGATTAGGACACAGAGAAGGAACAATAATTTCCTGGTTAATATTCTTATTAGAAACCACTTTTGAAAGGAAACCAGGTTTGGTACGCAAAACAACCTTATCTGCATGGAACACCAGATAGGGTGAATTACACTGCAAAGCAGACAATTCAGAAACTTTTCGAGCAGAAGAAATAGCTACCAAAAACAAAACTTTCCAAGATAATAACTTAATATCTATGGAATGTAAAGGTTCAAACGGAACCCCTTGAAGAACTGAAAGAACTAAATTTAGACTCCATGGAGGAGCCACAGGTTTGTAAACAGGCTTGATTCTAACTAAGGCCTGTGCAAACGCCTGAAAGTCTGGTACAGCTGCCAGACGCTTGTGTACCAGGATAGACAGATCAGATATCTGTCCCTTTATGGAACTAGCTGACAAACCTTTCTCCAATCCTTCTTGGAGAAAAGACAATATCCTTGGAATACTAACCTTACTCCACGAGTAACTTTTGGATTCACACCAACGCTTAGCTAGAATTAAGCGTTCAATCTCCAGGCAGTCAGTTGCAGAGAAACTAGATTTGGATGCTTGAATGGACCTTGAATTAGAAGATCCTGCCTCAATGGCAGTTTCCATGGTGGAGCCGATAACATGTCCACTAGGTCTGCATACCAAGTCCTGCGTAGCCACGCAGGCGCTATCAGAATTACAGAGGCCTTCTCCTGTTTGATTCTGGCTACTAGCTGAGGGAGAAGAGGAAACGGTGGAAAAGACATAAGCTAGATTGAATGACCAAGGCACTACTAAAGCATCCATCAATGCCGCCTTGGGATCCCTGGATCTGGATCTGTAAAGGGGAAGTTTGGTGTTCTGACGGGACGCCATTAGATCCAATTCTGGAATACCCAATAACTGGGTCAGCTGAGCAAAAACCTTCGGGTGGAGTTCCCACTCCCCCGGATGGAAAGTCTGACGACTCAGAAAATCCGCCTCCCAGTTGTCTACTCATGGGATGTGAATTGCAGATAGATGGCAGGAGTGATCCTCCGCCCATTTGATGATCTTGGTTACTTCCTTCATCGCTAGGGAACTCTTTGTTCCTCCCTGATGATTGATGTACGCTACAGTCGTGATGTTGTCCGACTGAAATCTGATGAATTTGGCCTCCACTAGTTGAGGCTACGCCTGGAGCGTATTGAATATCGCTCTCAGTTCCAAAATGTTTATCGGGAGAAGAGATTCTTCCCGAGACCATAGACCCTGAGCTTTCAGGGAGTCCCAGACCGCACCCCAGCCTAACAGACTGGCATCGGTCGTGACAATGAACCACTTCGGTCTGTGGAAACTCATTACCTGAGACAGGTGATCCTGAGACAACCACCAGAGAAGAGAGTCCCTGGTTTTCTGGTCCATTTGTATTTGAGGAGACAAATCGGCATAATCCCCATTCCACTGTTTGAGCATGCACAGTTGCAGTGGTCTTAGATGAATTCGGGCAAAAGGGACCACGTCCATTGCAGCAACCATTAAACCAATTACCTCCATGCACTGAGCCACAGAAGGCCGAGGAATGGAATGAAGAACTCAGCAAGTATTCAAAAGTTTTGACTTCCTGACCTCTGTCAGAAAGATTTTTTGTGTCTACCGAGTCTATTAGTGTTCCCAGGAAGGGAACCCTTGTGAGCGGGGACAGAGAACTCTTTTCTATGTTCACCTTCCACCCGTGAGACCTTAGAAAACCTAGAACAATGTCCGTATGAGTCTTGGCTCTGTGAAAAGACGACGCCTGTATTAAGATGTCGTCTAGGTAAGGTGCTACTGCAATGCCCCGCTGTCTCAATACCGCTAAAAGGGACCCTAGCACCTTTGTGAAAATTCTGGGAGTGGTGGCCAACCCGAAAGGAAGGGCCACGAACTGGTAATGCGTGTCCAGAAAGGCAAACCTTAGGAACTGATGATGATCTTTGTGGATAGGAATATGTAAGTACGCATCCTTTAGATCCACGGTAATCATATATTGACCTTCCTGGATCATCGGCAAGATTGTCCGAATGGTTTCCATTTTGAAAGATGGAACTCTGAGGAATTTGTTTAGAATTTTTAGATCCAGGATTGGCCTGAAAGTTCCTTCCTTTTTGGGAACTACAAACAGGTTTGAGTAAAAGCCCAGTGCTTGTTCTGCAATTGGAACTGGGTGTATCACCCCCATCTTTAGAAGATCTTCTACACAGCGTACGAACGCCTGTTTCTTTGTCTGGTCTGAAGACAAACGAGAAATGTGGAACCTTCCCCTTGGGGGAGAGTCCTTGAATTCTAGAAGATACCCCTGAGCAACAATTTCTAATGCCCAGGGATCTGGAACATCTCTTGCCCAAGCCTGAGCAAAGAGAGAAAGTCTGCCCCCTAATAGATCCGGTCTTGGCAGCAGGCGCAGGCTTCTTCACCTGAATTTTTCCCGCTAACTTAGCTAATTGGAAAGCGGCATCAGTGATAAAAGAATTCGCTAGCTTTAGAGCGTGAATTCTATCCATGACTTCGTCATATGAAGTCTCCCTCTGGAGCGACTCCTCCAGCGCCTCAAACCAAAAAGCCGCTGCAGTAGTTACAGGAATAATGCAGGCAATTGGCTGAAGAAGGAAACCTTGCTGAACAAACATTTTCTTCAGCAAACCTTCCAATTTTTTATCCATAGGGTCTTTAAAAGCACAACTGTCTTCTATTGGTATAGTTGTACGCTTAGCAAGTGTTGAAACTGCTCCCTCTACCTTAGGGACCGTCTGCCACGCGTCCCGCCTGGGGTCATTTATGGGGAACATTTTCTTAAAGATAGGGGGGGGGAACAAAAGGTACACCTGGTCTCTCCCACTCCCTAGTCACAATATCCGCCACCCTCTTTGGGATCGGAAACGCATCAGTGTATACAGGGACCTCTAAAAACCTGTCCATTTTACACAATTTTTCTGGGACCACCATGGGGTCACAATCATCTAGCGTAGCTAAAACCTCCTTAAGCAGGACGCAGAGGTGTTCCAGCTTAAATTTTAACGCTAAGGAATCTGACTCTGCCCGCTGAGAAACTTTTCCTGTGTCAGAAATTTCTCCCTTCAGACAGACCACCCCTCACTGCCACTTCAGAGTGTTGTGAGGGTACGACAGATACATCATCCAAAGCTTCTGATTGCTCATCCTCTGTTCTTAAAACTGAGCTATCACGCTTTTTTGGAAAAACTGGCAGTTTGGATAGAAATGCCGCAAGGGAATTATCCATTACTGCTGCTAATTGCTGTAAAGTAATAGGGCACAATGCGCTAGAGGTACTAGGCAACGCTTGCGCGGGTGTAACTGGTGTAGACACATGGGGAGAGGAAGGAGGACTATCCTCATTACCTTCCGTCAAAGAATCATCTTGGGCTACATTTTTAAGTGTCACTGCATGGTCATTAAAATGTTTAGATACGTTAGCACACTTTAAACACAAATGCAATGGGGGTACCGCCGTGGCTTTCAAACACATAGAACAAGGTCTATCTGTAGGCTTAGACATGTTAGACAGACTTAGATAGCACTCAAATACAGAAAAATACACTTTTTGAAAAAAAGTTACTGTGCCTTTAAAAAGCACACACTTTTTTACCAAATCTCAAAAAAACATCCGATCTTTATGAAATTTACACCATATGATCCTAATGCTTTGAAAAGATTGCACACCAAGTTTCAAGCCAATTAACCCCTTATTGCCCAAACCGGAGCAAATTGAAGCTGCCACCGGTTTAACACACTACAGCACGATGCCACAGTCTCTGCTGTGGCCCTACCTTCCTTGGGGATAAGATTTGGAACGAAAATAAGCCTCCCTGTAGTCCTCCTGCAATCTCTGGACTCTACATGTGCAGCTACATGAAGTTGATTTGCAAAACAACTGCGCAACTGAGGCATGAAAAATAGGGCCCCCTCCCCCTTCACTCCGGAGTTGTGGGGCCTTCCTAAGTCAATTTAGGTGTCTAAAATTATGCCAGGCGTAAAAAAACCCTAGAAAGTGTTCCAAACATGATAAACACTTGTGCAAACGTCAGATTATATTAAAAAAATAATCGATTTTCCCCATAACAGTGTCCACCAGTGATTTAAGCCCTTTTAACTAAGCCATCCTTCTATATTGAGTCTCAGAATATGGCTTACCTTCCCACATGGGGATTTCTGTCAATCTTCTAGCATCTTGTTAGAAAAAAAGTGACTGAGCATACCTTAAGCAGTTAAGCCTGCAAACTGTTCCCCCCAACTGAAGTTCTCCGGTACTCAACAGTCCTGTGTGGGAACAGCAAAGGATTTTAGTTACAACATGCTAAAATCTTTTTCCTCTCAGCAGAAATCTTCATCACTTTCTGCCTCAGAGTAAATAGTACAAACCGGCACTATCTTAAAATAACAAACTCTTGATTGAAGAAATAAAAACTACAAATCTAACACCACATACTCTTTACCCTCCCGTGGAGATGCTACTTGTTAGAGCGGCAAAGAGAATGACTGGGGGGGCGGAGCCTGAGGGGAGCTATACGGACAGCTCTGCTGTGTGCTCTCTTTGCCACTTCCTGTAGGGATTGAGAATATCCCACAAGTAAGGATGAATCCGTGGACTGGATATACCATGTAAGAGACATTGCAAACTTTATGTATTACATTAGAAAGTTTGCAATTTTTATCAGAATCATAGAAGTTTAATAATTTAGCCCTGCTACTCAGCATGCTAAGTTATGTAAAGTTTGTAAACAGTGCTACTGTTAACCCACAATTTACCAATGAATAGCATTATTTTTTTTTTATTTGGTTAATAAAATAAATGTTTACAAAATCCAAGATGTTTATGGGTCCTAATAATGAATATCATTGCTGCACATTTACAGGTAGCCCTCAGTTTACGCCGGGGTTAGGTTCCAGAAGGAATGGTTGTAAATCGAAACCGTTGTAAACTGAAACCCAGTTTATTATGTAAGTCAATGGGAAGTGAGGGAGATAGGTTCCAGGCCCCTCTCAAAATTGTCATAAGTAACACCTAATACATTATTTTTAAAGCTTTGAAATGAAGACTTTAGATGCTAAACAACATTATAAACCTAATAAAATAATCACACAACACAGAATATATAATTAAACTAAGTTAAATTAACAAAAACATTTGCTAAACAGCATTATAAACCTAAAAAAATAATCACACAACACAGACGTCACTTGCATTTTTCTGCAAACAGTTCTTTCTATGCATTCCAATCTGGACTGATTTATAGACAGGAAGCTCTTGTTCCTATGAAATCTGCTTGATAGCTCAGGCCTGGTTAAACTGATTAATTTCAGCATGCTTGGCTTTGCTGCAACACAAGCGGACAGCTCCACCTACTGGCTATTTTAATAAATGCACTACTTCTCAATGTTTTTCAATAGCAGTCACATGACTAGAAAAAAAGGTTGTTGTTCTGAAACTGTGTAAATTGAACTTTACTCTTTACTCTTTACTCTCTTTTAATCCTTTGTTGAACAGCATACCTAGTGTCTTGAGCACCACATAGTGGCAGAAGTAGTGCCACATGCTGCTGAGCATATCTAGATATTTTTATTTTCACAAAAAATAAGTGATCAATACTGCAAACACTACTTCTGCCACTATGTGGTGCTCAAGACACTAGGTAAGCTGTTCAACAAAGGATTAAAAGTGAGTAAATTACATAATACAATTACATTAGAAAGTTTGCAATTTTTATCAGAATCATGGAAGTTTAATACTTTAGCCCTGCTACTCAGCATGCTAAGTTATGTAAAGTTTGTAAACAGTGCTACTGTTAACCCACAATTTACCAATGAATAGCATTATTTTTTTATTTTTTTTTAACAGTAGCACTGTTTACAAACTTTACATAACTTAGCATGCTGAGTAGCAGGGCTAAAGTATTAAACTTCCATGATTCTGATAAAAAAGGCAGATTTTCTAATGTAATTGTATAATTATGTAATTTACTCTCTTTTAATCCTTTGTTGAACAGCATACCTAGTGTCTTGAGCACCACATAGTGGCAGAAGTAGTGTTTGGTTTTGTCGGGCATATCATAACAACTGCCTCACCAGCCTCGGACTTCACTGCATGTCACTGATATATATATATATATATATATATATATATATATATATATATATATATATATATATATATATATATATATATATATAGGCTCAGTGGCCATGTTCAGATCAACACCAGTAGTGCAACCACAAGCAAATAAGGGCACTAGTGTTCTCTGCAGGACCTTTTTAATGGGTGCACCAACAGCTGATTTTACTGATCACCCGGCTAAAATTCAAGCCAAAATGAAGCTCAAATTTGCTACTATTAAAATCCTTCAATGATAATTGTTCAAATTATCATTAAATACATTTATGTTAAATTATGCGATTAATTTGTGCCTTGGATAGCAAGAAATGTTATAAATTTAAGTAATAAGTAGTACACTGCACCCACCCAGCTACTTCATAACGCCCCCCGACTGGCAAGATTGTCTGTGGAAAGCACCATATATACCCAGCCAACTATGTGCAGAATTATGTAACATAAGGAAAGCCATACCTGTGAAAAAGGGGTCTTAAAGATTAATGCCCCCAAAACTTTACTTACCTTATTACAGTCCTCTTTGGTGCTACAGTTTTTTTACAACCACATCATAGAGTCAATGTCTAATCATACAATTCCCAATTATGCTGTTAAACTGAGTGTAGCACTCCTGTGCGGGATAAAATAGCCAACAGCTTTACCCAGCGCAAAATTTCCTTTTCTTTTTTTCACAGATATGGTTATCCTTATGTTACATAATTCTGTAACTGTATTTTCCACAGGGGTTAAACAAACAGCTCTATTTAAACAATAGTACAATAATAAAATGCATTATTACATTAGCACATTTTATTAATGTTCATTCATGTCACGTTAATCATTTTCTATAGTACTGTATGACAGCTCATACAGAAATTACCAAAACTCGCAGAGAATATTGTTAGTTTGGGTTATTTATATATAGAAAATTCTTGGCTTGAGAAACTGTAACCACATTGTAATAATTTGCAGCCAAGTAACTGACATTTTTATTTATCCTTTTGCATAACAAAAAAAAAATGTAAAAAAAAAATAGGGAACCGCAATTGCAAAATAAAAAGCTATGACATATATGAAATAGCACATATTAAACAACTTAAATACACGTTTTCATGGAAATGTTTTAAATTGTGCACAAATTATCCATAGGGACAGTCAGCTCACTGGCTCTTAAGGACAACAAAGTTTTGCTCAGGAGAGAAACATCAGTTTTAAAAAAAGGAAAACATTTTAAAATACCGTCCTTTAGATGGAACAAAGATAAAACTAAAGTCTGGTGGGTAATTCCTAGTTTCAGCCTTCTCCTAATGGAAATGAGAAACTTAAAAGGGACATTAACCTGGAGACTTCCAGGGGAGGAGCTAGGTGCAGGTCACACAGCACTGTGCTCTACTACCCCGCGCCCGTTCCATATGCGGTGAATTCGCGCCTGAGGCCCGAGTGACCTGGGCTGGTGTGCGGCTGAATGAGACATATGATCGCGGAAGCTAGAAGTGGCGCTGTTTTTTTTTTCTCCTTTCACTAATCCTTTTCACTCCTGCACTCCTTCCACCACCCCTTTTTTGTTGTTGTGTGTATGTGTTTACTATTATTATACACCTATAAACACCTTATATGGATACATTTCTTAAGTCACCTTCTCACTCTAAAACCACATCTCCAGCTATGGCCGGTAAGCCAAGTGATAGGAAAAACAAGAATATCCCTGCGACTTCTATAGAAATACATTAATCAAATAGCAACCCTATGCTTGCTAATGAGCCTATTGATATGCAAGCATTAGTGGAGAACATTGCAGGCACATTAACACCTAAATTTGAAAGTAGAGATTAAACAGGACATATTAGAATTAACTAATGAAGTTAGACATTTCTCAAATAGGTAGCATGAAGCAGAACAAAGAATATCAGATCTAGAGGATTCTAATGAATCACTCAGGACCCAACGTTAAAACCAATATCTTTGCCCTAGAAAAAATGCAATCTAAAATAGAGGACTTGGAGAACCGTTCTAGACGGAACAACATCCGGATAGTTGGACTTCCCGAAAGTAAACAATTTGATGAATTGGCAGAATTTGTTTCCACAACTTTAGTTCAACTTCTAGGAATTCCCTCATCTTATTCCCCTATTATAGTGGAACATGCTCATAGAGTTGGGGGACTAAGAGTAAATGGTAATAGAGAACATAGAGTAAGACCTGTTATTGCCAAACTTTTAAATTTTCAGGACAAAGTCACTTTTATGCAATACTTTCGGAAAAACCAAACTATCAGGATAGTAGATGCTAGAATTCTCTTCTTTCAAGATTTCTCATATGAAACCTCTGTGAAAAGAAAGTAACTATCACCTATTTGCACAAAACTCATTAATCAAGGGATCCAGGCCACTATTATTTATTCAGCTAGATTAAGAATTTCAGTTAGTGGTCAAAACCATTTTTTTTAATGACAAGGATGCTGAAAAATTTATAGCAGATAAAGGGAGGTGACATGAAATTAGAGAGTAAAAGAAATAATTGTAAATTTTTCTTTTTTCTGTCTTTTCTTATATTTATTATAGTCGGTACTTTTTTGAATTGGGGTTTTCCTTTTTTTCCTCCCCCTTTTTTTTTTTGTTTGGTTGGTTTGTTTGTTTGTCTGCTTTGGTTGCTTTGCTTTGTTTTGTTTCGTCCAAAACGCTTTTCAGTTGAAATAAAATGAGTAATGGGCCCATTTTAAATATAGTTTCTTGGAACATTGGGGGTATTACCTCACCCATTAAACGCAAAGCAATTCTTGTACAACTTAAAAAACTGAAAACAGATATAGCTCTTTTACAAGAAACACATTTAGACATAGTAGAGGCTGCTAAATTAAAGTCATCTTGGGTTGGCAAGGTAATAGCTACGCCTAGTCTTGGCAGAAAGAGGGGAGTCACAATTCTGATAGGGAAAAAAGTGAGACATGAGATTATATATGTATATACAGATCCAGAGGGTAGATATATGCTTCTGAAACTAAACATTGAGAATCTCATTCATACATTTTGTAACATATATGGACCTAACTTCGAGAGTTCAGACTTCTGGGATTCTGTCTAGTTGAGGACAATGCAATGTATGGAGGGATACCTAATAATGGGTGGAGATTTGAATATGGCTCCGCAGTACCCTCTAGACAGGCACAGGAAAAACGGTATCCTAATTAAAAACAAAAAGGATGTTTTAGAAACTAAAATGTTTAAAAGAATATTTCAAAATTTAGCTGTAAGAGATATATGGAGAAAACAAAATCCTGATACTCGAGGTTACACGTGTTTGTCTAAAGCTCATAAAACTCTTTTGAGAATTGATTTATTCTTAGTAAACAATAAAATAGCAAAACTAAAAACTAAAGCCGAGATACGTCCTTATTTGCCTCTCAGATCATGCTCCAATCCTTCTCCAAATTTATACGTCTACATTTAGCACAGCAACTTTGTGTTTCTTTTTCCCTAAATTCTTACTCACTTATGTGAAATTTAAAAGTTTTCTTAAACAGAAGTTTGACAAATTTTTACATTTACATTTATTGTGAGCACCTAGCCAAACCAGATATATTTTGGGAGACGGCTAAGGCTGTGCTAAGAGGTGAAATCACACACTGTAAATATGAAGAAAAAGTATAGAAAAAGAAAGAAGTCCTAAATTTTTTAACTAATGCCTATAATCGTTATATACATGAAAAATCAGAAGAGTCTTGGGCGATATACACTAGAGCCAAAAAAGAAAGGGATACCTTTATAATTCAGAAGATTACTCAGCATGAAGTTAGAACTCAGGCTAAATATTACAAATATAGAAATAAAGCTGGAAAATTATTGGCTACCCTCATTAAAAGTACTAATATATCTACAATAATTGAACAAATACAAAGCCAGGGTACAGTTACTAAAACAACGGAGGAGGTCCTACAAGTCTTTACAAAATACTATATAGATTTGTATTCAGCTAAGGAATCCAATCAGAAAAACATAGATGAGTTTTGGTCTAAGATCTTAACCCCCTCAGTACCCATAGACTCAGCTATTAATATGAATTCCCCTATTACTGAGTCTGAAATCAAAAAAGTAATTCAAGACTTATCATTAGATAAAGCACCGGGGCCGGATGCATTGCCCAATGAGTTCTATGGAATTCTATCCCATGATATTACCCCCTATTTAGAAAAATGATTTAATTATTTTTACACTGCAAATAATCCAATGCCTCCCAATTTCACTGCCTCTTTGACCCCTTTAATTTTGAAACAAAGGAAAGAGCCTATGAAAAAAGAATCGTACAGGCCTATAGCACTTCTTAACTCAGATTATAAAATACTTACTGTAATTCTTGCAAAGCGACTACAGAACATTATTCAAAGATCAGGCAGGTTTCACGCACAAACGAAATTCAGCTGCAAAAATTTGAGAACTTTTTTAACTATTGATTATTTTAATTCTTTTCGCTTAGCACTGAAGGAACCTAATCCCCCGGACTTAGCAATTATTTCAATTGACGCTGAGAAAGCTTTTGATTCTGTTTACTATGATGATCTATTATTTTCCCTATTTAAGTTTGGGTTTAAAGAAAATTGTCATTTTTATTGCCAATTTATATAACAATCCTCATAGAAAATTAATAGTCAATAATAGTATCTCTACTGGTATAATCCTTGGTAGGGTTAACGCCAAGGACGCCCCTTATATCCACTGCTGTTCGATATAGCGATTGAACCATTAGCCATCATGGTCCGGCAGTATCTAGAAGGCATCATAATATAGAGTGGAAGGAATTAAAAATCGCATTATATGCAGGTGACATTCTTTTATATGTACCTAACACTAAGGTCAACATCCCTAAACATTTTTCGATCACTGAACTCTTTGGCTCTTTCTCTGGTTACAAAGTGAACATTCGTAAGTCAGAAATTCTGTGGATTAGGAAAAATAAGGATTCCTTTGCAGAGATTCCTTTTAGAGAAATAACAAGATCATTCACATATCTAGGTATTCATATCTCTCTTCGACCTGAAATGTGGTATTATTTAAATATTCTTCCTGTATTAGATAAAGTCAAGGAATCCATGAAAACAGGCAGAACTTTCCACTCTCAATTTCTGGCCGGATTGCATTGTTTAAAATGGTTCTTTTGAGGGGAACGATATACAGGACCCAAATGTCTCAATTCGACAATTTATATGGTAAAATAAAAAAAAGCAAATTTCATTTAATAAACTCTCTCTACAAAATATTTGGAGGCTTGGCCTTACCTGATCTACGTATTTACAATCTAGTGTTTCTTACTCGAATAGTGATTGATTGGATTTTGAACATGGATTACTTTACAAATAATACGCTTGAGAGCAATATGATCTATCCATTTTCCATGGTTGAGTTGATACATTGTCAAACTAATGTGATTCCTAAGCAGGTAAAACAAATTAAAACGGTATATACACCAATTTTAGCTTGGTGGAAAGTATGCTCAAGACTCGGGATTGATACTAGCATCCCTAAATTTCAAACTATCCTGGGGAACCCAGATTTTCAGCAAGGCACACAGTCAGTCCTGTTCCAAAGATGGAATAATCTTGGTCTAAGTCGGGTTTCCCAACTCTAGGACCTTGAGGTTCGAGTAGTTAAGACTTTCTGTGACTTTCTGTGAGACTTATTTGCACGTTAGACATTATGTTTCTAAATGAATTGCCGACTATGGTTGGAGCTGGTCTTGGGGCAAAATAGAAAACTGGTTGGTATTGGCTAAGAATGGGTTTTCTTTTGCTCACCTCCTACAGTGGTGAATTAAATTTACAAGATATATCTCAAAAGTGGAAAAATCTGATTCCCTTGGCAGATATAGACATGTACTTGGTTCAAAGGTCTATTAAAGTGGTAAATCAGACTACATTGTCCTCAACTTGGGCAGAATCCCATGTTAGACTGCTTTACAGGACATATTATACACCTGCAAAACAAAATTTATGCTTACCTGATAAATTTATTTCTCTTGTGGAGTATCCAGTTCACGGATTCATCCATTACTTGTGGGATATTCTCCTTCCCAACAGGAAGCTGCAAGAGGATCACCCACAGCAGAGCTGTCTATATAGCTCCTCCCCTAACTGCCACCTCCCAGTCATTCGACCGAAGACAAGCAAGAGAAAGGAGAAACTATAGGGTGCAGTGGTGACTGTAGTTTAAAAATTAAAAAACACCTGCCTTAAAATGACAGGGAGGGCCGTGGACTGGATACACCACAAGAGAAATAAATTTATCAGATAAGCATAAATTTTGTTTTATCTTGTAAGGTGTATCCAGTCCACGGATTCATCCATTACTTGTGGGAGACAAATACCAAAGCTATAGGACACGGATGAAGGGAGGGACAAGGCAGGCGCTTAAACGGAAGGCACCACTGCCTGTAAGACCTTTCTCCCAAAAATAGCCTCCGAAGAAGCAAAAGTATCAAATTTGTAGAATTTAGAAAAAGTATGAAGTGAAGACCAAGTCGCCGCCTTACAAATCTTTTCAACAGAAGCCTCATTTTTAAAAGCCCATGTGGAAGCCACCGCTCTAGTGGAATGAGCTGTAATTATTACAGGAGGCTGCTGGCCAGCAGTCTCATAAGCTAAGCGGATTATACTTCTTAAACAAAAAGAAAGAGAAGTTGCTGAAGCCTTTTGGCCTTTCCTCTGTCCAGAGTAGACAACAAACAATGCAGATGTTTGACGAAAATCTTTAGTAGCTTGTAAATAAAACTTTAAAGCACGAACCATGTCAAGATTGTGTAATAGACGTTCCTTCTTTGAAGAAGGATTAGGATACAGTGACAAAACAACAATCTCTTGATTGATATTCTAATTGGATACCACCTTAGGAAGAAACCCAGGTTTGGTACGCAAAACTACCTTATCTGAAGATCAGATAAGGGGAATCACACTGCAAGGCAGATAACTCTGAAACTCTTCGAGCCGAAGAGATAGCTACCAAGAACAGAACTTTCCAAGATAAAAGCTTGATATCTATCGAATGCAGAGGTTCAAACGGAACCCCTTGAAGAACTTTAAGAACTAAATTTAAACTCCATGGCGGAGCAACAGGTTTAAACACAGGCTTGATTCTAACTAAAGCCTGAACGTCTGGAACATCCGCCAGACGCTTGTGCAAAAGGACAGAGCAGAAATCTGTCCCTTTAAGGAACTAGCTGATCATCCCTTCTCCAATCCTTCTTGGAGAAAAGACAATATCCTGGGAATCCTGACTTTACTCCATGAATAACCCTTGGATTCACACCAATGAAGATATTTACACCATATCTTATGATAGATTTTCCTGGTGACAGGCTTCGAGCCTGAATTAAGGTATCAATGACCGACTCTGAAAAACCATGTTTTGACAAAATCAAGCGTTCAATCTCCAAGCAGTCAGACGCAGAGAAATTAGATTTGGATGTTTGAAGGGACCTTGAAGTAGAAGGTCCTGCCTCAGCGGCAGAGTCCAAGGTGGAAAGGATGACATGTCCACCAGATCTGCGTACCACGCAGGAGCTATCAAAATCACTGAAGCTCTCTCCTGCTTGATCTTGGCAATCAGACGAGGGAGCAAAGGAAACTGTGGAAACACATAAGCCAGGTTGAAAGACCAGGGTGCTGCTAGAGTATCTATCAGTGTCGCCTTGGGATCCCTGGACCTGGATCCATAACACGGAAGCTTGGCGTTCTGGCGAGATGTTTATCGGAAGGAGGGCCTCCTCCTGAGTCCACGAACCCTGAGCCTTCAGGGAGTTCCAGACTGCACCCCAGCCCAGAATGCTGGCATCTGTCGTTACTATAGTCCATTCTGGCCTGCGGAAACTCATTCCCTTGGACAGATGGATCCGAGATAGCCACCAGAGAAGAGAACCCCTGGTCTCTTGATCCAGATTTAGTAGAGGGGACAAATCTGCGTAATCCCCATTCCACTGATTGAGCATGCAAAGCTGCAGTGGTCTGAGATGTAGGCGGGCAAACGGAACTAAGTCCATTGCTGCTACCATTAATCCGATTACCTTCATACACTGAGCCACTGACGGACGAGAAATGGAATAAAGAGCACGGCAGGGAGTTAGAAGTTTTGACAACCTGACCTCTGTCAGATAAATCTTCAGTTCTACTGAATCTATCAGAGTTCCTAGGAAGGAAACTCTTGTGAGAGGATAGAGAGAACTCTTTCCTTCGTTCACCTTCCACCCGTGAGACCTTAGGAATGCCAGAACAATGTCCATATGGGACCTGGCGATTTGAAAAGTTGACGCCAGAAGGGACCCTAGAACCTTCGTAAAGATTCTTGGTGCCGTGGCTAACCCGAAGGGAAGAGCCACAAACTGGTAATGCCTGTCTAGGAAGGCGAACCTGAGAAACTGATGATGATCCCTGTGTATCGGAATATGTAGATAAGCATCCTTTAAATACACGGTAGTCATATATTGACCCTCCTGGATCATAGGTAGGATGGTTTGAATAGTCTCCATCTTGAAGGATGGGACCCTGAGAAATTTGTTTAGGATCTTGAGATCCAAGATTGGTCTGAAAGTTCCCTCTTTCTTGGGAACTATAAACAGATTTGAATAGAAGCCCTGCCCCTGTTGCTCCTTTGGAACTGGGTGGATCACTCCCATAACTAGTAGGTCTTGAACGCAATGTAAGAATGCCTCTCTCTTTATCTGGTTTGCAGATAATTGTAAGAGATGAAATCTCCCCTTTGGAGATGAAGCTTTGAAATCCAGAAGATATCCCTGGGAAACAATCTCCAGAGCCCAGGGATACTGGACGTCTCTTGCCCAAGCCTGGGCGAAGAGAGAAAGTCTGCCCCCCACTAGATCCGGTCCCGGATCGGGGGCTACTCCTTCATGCTGTGTTAGAGGCAGCAACAGGCTTTTTGGCCTGTTTCGCCTTGTTCCAAGCCTGGTTAGGTCTCCAGACTGGCTTGGACTGGGCAAAATTTCCCTCTTGTTTTGTAGAAGAAGAAGAAGATGAAGCTGCGCCACTCTTGAAGTTTAGAAAGGAACGAAAATTAGTCTGTTTGGTCCTTAACTTGTTGGACCTATCCTGGGAAAGGGCGTGGCCTTTTCCCCCAGTAATATTAGAAATTATCTCTTGAGAAGTTTAGACTTTAAAGTGACATCAGCTGACCAGGATTTAAGCCATAGCGCCCTACGTGCCTGAATGGCAAAACCTGAATTTTTAGCCGTTAGCTTGGTTAAATGAAAAACGGCGACAGAAATAAATGAATTGGCTAACTTAAGAGCTTTAAGCCTGTCAAGGATATCATCCAACGGGGTCTCTACCTGTAAAGCCTCCTCCAGAGACTCGAACCAGAAAGCCGCTGCAGCAGTGACTGGGGCAATGCATGCAAGAGGCTGGAGAATAAAACCTTGTTGTATAAAGATTTTCTTAAGGAAACCCTCTAATTTCTTATCCATAGGATCTAGGAAAGCACAACTGTCCTCGACAGGAATAGTTGTACGCTTAGCTAGGGTAGAGACTGCTCCCTCCACCTTAGGGACCGTCTGCCACAAGTCCCGTGTAGCGGCATCTATAGGAAACATTTTCTTAAAAGCAGGAGGGGGAGAGAACGGCACACCTGGTCTATCCCATTCCTTAGTAATAATTTCTGAAAACCTCTTAGGGATTGGAAAAACATCAGTGTAAACAGGCACTTCAAAGTATTTGTCCATTTTACACAATTTCTCTGGGACTACAATGGTGTCACAGTCATCCAGAGTCGCTAAAACCTCCCTGAGCAACACGCTGAGGTGTTCAAGCTTAAATTTAAATGCTGTCCTTTCAGAGTCAGACTGAAGTAACGCCTTCCCTGAATCAGAGAAGTCACCCACAGATAGAAGCTCTCCTGCTTCAACTTCTGCTCATTGTGAGGGTATATCAGACATAGCTACTAAAGCGTCAGAGAGCTCTGTATTTGTTCTTGCCCCAGAGCTGTCTCGCTTTCCTTGTAACCCTGGCAGTTTAGACAATACCTCTGTGAGGGTATGATTCATAACTGCCGCCATGTCTTGTAAGGTAAACGCATTGGACGCGCTAGATGTACTTGGCGTCCCTTGAGCGGGAGTTATAGGTTCTGACACGTGGGGAGAGCTAGATGGCATAACCTCCCTTTTGTCAGTCTCAGAAACCTCAGGTGATAAATCTTTAAAAGCCATAATATGGTCTTTATAACTTATAGAAAGGTCAGTGCATTTGGTACACATTCTAAGAGGGGGTTCCACAATGGCTTCTAAACATAATGAACAAGGAGTTTCCTCTATGTCAGACATGTTTAACAGACTAGTAATGAGACCAGCAAGCTTGGAAAACACTGTAATAAATGTGAAAAAAGCAATAATAAAAAACGGTACTGTGCCTTTAAGAGAAAAAAACTACCACATAAACTGCAAAACAGTGATTGAAAAGTAGTAAACTCTACAAAATTTTTACAGTGTTTATAAGGGACTAAAGCAGCATTGCACCCACTTGCAAATGGATGATTAACCCCTCAGGCCCAAAAACGAATTAGAAAAACATTAAACCTGTTAACAAACAGTCAAACACACTGCCACAGCTCTGCTGTGGCTCCTACCTGCCCGTAAAAACTATTTTTGCAGGAACAAAACCCTCTATAGAGGTCCTATAAGCCAGAGGACTCCTTCAGGGAAGCTGGATGTCTCAGACTGAAAATGAAAATAGGCCCCTCCCACCATGCACTCAAAGTCAGAGGGCCTTAAAAAAGTACTCCTAGGAGTAATCTAACAAGCCATGTGGAAACTAGGCCCCAAATAAAGATTTATCACCCTCAGAGAAAAAAACAACGTTTCTCTTTATAAATCATGCAAACGTTTTTACACTAAGCAATATAGGTATTAACATGAATATTATCCCTTTTTGCAAGCATGATCCCAGTTGTTAAATCACTGTGTCAGGCTTACCTTAAATATACCAGGCACTGTCAGCATTTTCTAGACCTTATCATCTCTCTAGAAAAAAAATATACTGAACATACCTCAAAGCAGGCAATCTGCAGACCGTCCCCCCAACTGAAGTTTTCTTTCCATACTCTTCAGTTATGTGTCAGAACAGCAATGGACCTTAGTTACAAACCGCTAAGATCATCAAACCTCCAGGCAGAAGTCTTCTTCCAATTTCTGCCTGAGAGTAAAAACAGTACAACGCCGGTACCGTTTAAAAATAAACTTTTGATGGAAGGTAAAAACTACACTAAGTCACCACATCTCTCTTGATACTTCGTTTCTTGTCGAGAGCTGCAAGAGAATGACTGGGGGTGGCAGTTAGGGGAGGAGCTATATAGACAGCTCTGCTGTGGGTGTCCTCTTGCAGCTTCCTGTTGGGAAGGAGAATATCCCACAAGTATAGGCAAGGGATGCACCTAAATTTCGGCCGCAGAAACGTTTAGGTCGAAAATGACATTTTTGGCTATTTCGTTTTTCGGGTTTTTTTGCCGGTTATTTTCGGTAAAATTATTGTGTAGCATATTATTGTTTTAAGATAGTTTTGTCCAATTTTAGTGTGTTACTTTCAATAAAAGTGTGTGCTTCAGATTCATTCATTAAATAGTCTAATTATGTAAAAAAAAATATATATATATTTGAAAAAAGAAAAAAAAAGACATTTTTGGTATTGGTTTCAGTTTTCGGCCAAGTGCTTCCTGGATTTGAAAATAATTTGAAGAAAAGAAAAAAAAAAAAAGAGACATTTTCGGTATCGGTTACGGTTTTCGGCCAAGTGCATCCTGGATTTTTGGTTTCTGTCCAGATTTTCCATTTTGGTGCATCACTAATTGAGGCATAGGAAGCCTGAAAAACTTTACAAAAACCAGGACCTTTAAGTTCCCAGTAGTTTTGTGTAGATTTTACTGGACAGCCTGCTAAAATACTGGACTTTCCAGGTGAATAATGGGCACCTGGCAACAGAGGTGGGACCAAGTCAGTGTTTTGCAAGTCACAAGTAAGTCCTGAGATTTTGAATTCAAGTCAAATGTCAAATCCTGAGTCAAGACAGGCAAGTCGAACTCAACTTAATTGTTAAAGTTATTAGTGTTATTTCTCCTATTTAGTGTACTAATTTACATAAGGAAGGCTTTTAAAATATGTTTATCACTTCCCAATCCACTTTAAAGGGACATTAAACACTTTGAGATGGTAATATAAAATGATAAATTGTATATAATAAAACAACTCTGCAATATACTTTCATTATTTATTTTGTCCTCTTTGCCTGTAATTCCATTCTGAAATTGTGAGCTTTTCAGTTCCTGTTAGAAATGGAAGTGCAGAACACTGTTAAATCCAGCACAACCATTGGCTGCACACTCTAGTGACCTATTTATAACTGACCCTAATTAGCCACAACAGAGAAGGTAACATAAGTTACAACATGGCAGCTCCCAGTGTTTTATAGACACTAAAACTTTACACTTATTTTGTCACTTTTTTAACAACTAATGAAACTTTAAAAAATACATCTACATGTTAGTCATAGACTAATCTTTTATTTGAATGCATCATTCTATCTAGCATGTATTTAGTGTTTAATGTCTCTTTAATGTGATATTGGGCTTAGATTATTTTCATTAAGGGCACCTATCTATCTCAGTTCAATTCGTCTTCCTAGAGACGCGCTTGAATGTTTATCATAAACTTAATAAGGACAAGTAGTGAAAAGAAAAAAAAGTGTTTTATTGGTAACATTTTTTTTTTTTTTTTTTTTTAATTGTTTTTATTAAAGGTTTTGCAAAAATATAACATAACAATCGGGGACTCGCAGGACCCCTTTTTTCAGTACTGGAAATAAACAGATTGGTGGGTCATAGAACCCAACACAGAAAGTTCTGCATATTTGAAAAGCAAAAAATAAGTAAATAAATAAATAAGAGCACAGCAGGGCACTTTAGTTGGTATGTTCTGAGTGTAGAAAAACAGAATGAGGGGAGGGGGAGGGGGGGTTCATATATGTGGAAGAAGGGGGGGGGGGACTGTACTATCGTCCATGTTTCTAGTTGTTTGTGCACTAAGCTCATTAGCTAGAGTAGACAGGATGTTAGCTGTCAGGTTGGGCGTCAGACGTCAGAGCCTGTGGGTGCCACAAAGTGTCATGGTCATTCTTTCAGTCGGCCCAGGCCATCTCAAATAGGTCAGACTTATTGAGGTCAAAGTAAATTGGCTTTTCCATGGTATATAGGTAGGCCATTGTATGGGTAATATCCAGCCAGCTAGGAGGGACAGCCCTTTTCCAAGCTTTAGCAATGTTGGTCCTGATTGAGGCCAGGAGATAGACACTAAAAAGACTCTGGTGTCTAGGTAAACTGTATAAATTCAAGTGAAGGAGGGCGAGCGCCGGAACAGCAGAAACTCTAATGCCATAGTTTAAGAGGATACGTATACCTCTTTCCCATAATGGTTTAATGACGGGGCATTCCCACCAGATGTGTAGCAAGCTACCGCGTTGACCGCAGCCTCTCCAGCACAGCGGGGACAATCCAGGAAACATCCTAGATAGTCTTGTGGGGACAAAGTACCAGTGAGAAAGTACCTTGTAAAACGTTTCGAATATTGTTACACAATGAAGGGTCTTTTTGGTTAACTGGATGGCCCGTTGCCACGTTTCACTGGTGGTGTCAGTGCCGAGGAGAGTATCCCATCTCAAAAGATGAGGAGCCACAGTCGATGGTGAGGCGCCATCTAAAAGGACGTAATGTCTTGACAAAGGTCGGATAAACTTGCGTCCGCCTTGCCAGACAGACTCCCATGGAGTAAGGGGACGGGAAGCATGTGGGAAAAAATTCCAACTTCTTAGGAAACTCTGAATCCTGCAAAGTTCAAAGTTGAGAAACTGAGGAACGGTTGACTGCTCATTTAGTTGTGGTAATGTTATAAACTCGTCTGGTTTCATGGTGGACCAGAAATCTGATACTTTAATGACTCCTAATCGAGCCCACGTGTTCGGGTGGGTATCTGGTAAGTTCGCAAGTAGGCCAGCTACTGAAGTAATGGGAGAGGGATGAGGAGCAATAAGTTGACGGTGTCTAAGCTTATCCCAAACTGATAGACATTCCAGAATAACCAGATTGTTTATACTCGGCATTCTGCGACTGTGGTGTGGGATCCAAATAACATCCCGGAGAAGGACGTTGGGCGGCAATGATGCCTGCTCGAGTTCTCTCCACCTGTCCCGGGCCTGGATTACTCCCCATTGGGAGATATGTGTCAGCATGGCTCCCTCATAATATTTCACCACCGATGGGGATGCGAGCCCACCTAAGAGAACGAGGAGTTGCAAGGTCTTGTGAGCGATTCGAGGGACCTTGCATTGCCAAATGAACTTCGTAAACTCACTCTGAAATTGGAGAAGGAGATGCATTGGGACTCTGATCGCCAAGTAGCGAAATAAGTATGTTAACTTAGGAAGAAAAGACATTTTGAGTGATGTAATTCTTCCTATCCACGATATGGATTTATGATCCCACGCGTTTTTTAACCATCGTAGTTCTGCTAAAAGGGGAGAATAATTGTCTTTTATCATTTGTTGGGCACTAGGAAACAGTTTAACTCCCAAGTGGGTTATCCGTTCTGTCAACCACTTGAAGTGGTGTTTGTCTTGCAGAGCACGGATGTAGGATTGTGGATATCCCCACCAGTAAACTTCTGTTTTGTTTGTGTTGAGTTTATAATAGGAAAGATCACCGAACACCCTCAGAATCTCCAACAGTCGAGGGATAGCTTTGGCGGATCTGTGGTGAAAACGGTAACGTCATCTGCAAACAGTGCGATTTTATGTAACGTGCCCGAGAGTCTAACTCCTGGCAGAGACGCATCCGACCGAATTTTCGTAGCGAGAGGTTCAATCGCCAAAGCGAACAACAGGGGTGAAAGGGGACACCCCTGTCTAGTGCCATTCGAAATATTAAATGGTGAGGTTTGGAATCCCAGACCTCTGACAAACGCCGTTGGAGCCGAATATAGGGCTTTGATTGCCACGCAAAGTTCAGGGGGGAATTGGAAGGCTTGGAGCGTTTCCCACAGGTAATCCCACCGAACTCGGTCAAAAGCCTTCTCAGCGTCTAAGGAGACGACTGAGAAGGGTTTTTTCATCCTGGTTGACTCACTCATGATGTTAATGAGACGCCTGGAGTTGTCTGGGCCTTCTCTGTTGTAAATGAACCCAACTTGATCAGTATGAATTAGGTCTGGCAGCATCTTGCCAATACGAATGGCCAAGATCTTGGAATAGATCTTTATATCGATGTTAATCAGGGAAATCGTCTCAATTCTTCCCTAAAGGCTATGTCTGTGAGGATGTGTCGCGGGAGTCTCCAGCCTGTCTGAGGAAGAGGCTTGTCCATGGGGAGGAAGTCGTCAAAAGTAAGTCATGGTCTGACCAGGAGCTTACGGCAATCTCTGATCATGTAACAGAGTCCAAGGTCTCTTATTGGTAACATTTTATACACATAACACAACTGCTACACACTTTATAAAATCCTTAAAATCCTAGGCATTCCTTATTCAAATTTATCAGCAGATTACTTATTCACCAGCAGACAGATACTTTGGGGGACCCAAGAACATTATTTTAAATTGGACAAACATGGTACTCTAGTTAGGGGGGTTGATGAGGGAAAAAACAGATGTAAGAGAAAGAGAAATTCTTTATAAAATATAAAGTTGCACTATAATAATTTGCAAAATGTTTCATAGTAGCAAAGCTGCAATTTTGTGCAATCCGAAATCTAAAAGCCAGCTCAAATATTTATATCATGGTCTGGGATCAGGTGACTCATAACTATGGGCAACCAGTATCCATAGGGAGGCAATATCTTAAAGGGACAGTCAACACCAGAATTTTTGTTGTTTAAAAAAATAGATAATCCCTTTATTACCCATTCCCCCCGTTTTGCATAACCAACACAGTTATAATAATACACGTTTTACCTCTGTAATTACCTTGCATCTATGCCTCTGCAAACTGCCCCCTTATTTCAGTTCTTTTGACAGACTTGTATTTTAGCCAATCAGTGCTGACTTCTAGGTAACTTCACGTGCGTGAGCTCAATGCTATCTATATGATACACATTAACTAAAGCCCTCTAGTGGTTAAAAACTGTCAAAATGCATTCAGATTAGAGGTGGCCTTCAAGGTCTAAGAAATTAGCACATGAGCCTACCTAGGTTTAGCTTTCAACTAAGAATACCAAGAGAACAAAGCAAAATTGGTGATAAAAGTATATTGGAAAGTTGTTTAAATTTGCATGCCCTATTTGAATCATGAAAGTTTATTTTGGACTTGACAATCCCTTTAAAAAAGAAAAACAAAATTATGCTTCCTGCTTTCAATAAAGCCATTCTTAAATGAGAACTTCAACCAGGAAGCTTAAAGTGCCATAAAACATGTTGAGATTTGTGGATATCCTAAAATGGCTAATAAAGTAAAAAATAGTTTGCATAAAAAAAATTGTTTAAAGATTGCTGGTAAGTATTTTAAAATAATTTTAAAAAATAAGCAAAAATATTTAAATAGCCATGCTGCCTGGAGCAGTCTGCTCTACCCCTCTTATCAGTGTTTAGACAAAGGCATTGTATTTCGACTGAGTTCACAGCTTCTAGGCATGCTCCAGCAGATAATCCCTATGCACTTTTGCATTCTACCAAAACAACAATAGATATAGATACAGCCATAGAAGGAAATGTGTGTGTGTGGGGGGGGGGGAGCTTTACAATTGGGAAACATAAAAGAAAGGGTTAATAGTGAGGCACTGCAGTATAAATTTGCAGGTAAAGTAATTAAAGTACATATTATATTTTGTCTCTATCCCAACTTGTTTTATGTCCCTTAAAGTAACAACTGAAGTCCTCTGACTCATACGTGGGCAAATTACTTTTTTAAATCTTATGTAGAATGGTAATACATTTTAAGTGCTTTAAACTACCTTGCCCTGACTGAAAAAAAAGCAAAAAGAAATTGAACTGAATGTTTAAACCTTTCATAGATTCAAACAATGAGTTAGAAAAACTCTTAAAACCATTAAGATTTCCAGTAAGAATTTCTTTTTAACTATTAGACTTACATTGACTTGATTTAGAACAAAGATCTTAATGTCAGGGTCCTTATAAAAAAAAACTTGCAGATAAGAAATCAAACTAAATTATTTTGTAATAATTGAAACAAATCCTGAAAATTCAAAGAAAACCAGATAAAACAAAATGTTCAACACACCAGGAAAGAGAAAAAAAAATTGAAAACAGGTGATAAAAGTAATTTTTTACCGGCTGCCTTGCCTAAAAGAAAGGTGTCAACTATCTTCTTCAAAAACTTAGTTTATGAACCAAAATGAAAGGACTGAGATAAAAGAAGAAGAACAAGGATATTAACTCAGTGGTAAAGACCAAAAAGGAAAACTTAACATTTAGTTTAGGGCTGCATAACCTGCATGATCAATCTGGAGCAATCAGAATGACTGATTAGCAAAAGAGCTTGTGATAACTATAACTCTGAGTGGTTCAATAGATGAAGAATAAAAAGATAAGCTAGATGAAATACCAAAAGCCTGTAGAAACCTTCATAAACTGAGATTAAATATCCTTGGTTCTGGCAAAGCATCTGGAATAGAAAGGATTAAACAAAAGATTATAAGGTCTAGATGTAAACTAAGTAATGGATTCACAAAGTTGTATAAAACCCCTTGAAAGAGAATCCCTTCTTCCAGATGAAGCAATAGTAAACTGAAGCAATACCCCACAAAAAGAAAAAAACAATCCTAGGATGTGAAATGCAGAAAGAGTACAGAACTAAATTCAAGTCAAACTCTAGTGACTTCCATTATTGGAAGGGAAATTAGAAGACCCCCTCTCAAGATCAAAACATTGTCAAATAAGGAATTTTCTTTTTTCCCCCCAAGAATAATGCCCATTTAATCACCAGAGGAGACATAATCCTCTCAAAAGTGAATACAAAATCATTAGCATATGTAAGGATAATTTACAATAATAGAAAAGAATATTCTGTACATCAAAAAGACCAGTGAAACACCAGTGAAATACAATATCGACCTCTCTCTAGGAGTTGGGTAACAGGCAAAAACACTCAGCTCATATGAGCGCGCTGATAGAGAAGACTCAAGAATAGAAGGTAAGAAGTCTGTAAACTGTCGTCCTAGTTTTTTTTAAAGATTTTATTAGGGTTCTAAGATCAAACAAAATCACATACAATAATAAATAAATTAAAATGACAGTTGGGGACACGCAGGACCCTTGTTCCAGTAAACACAAGAAAGAGATGTATGGACACGCAGGTCCAACGCTAGTCAGTATTAGAAACCTTAAAGCTGTTCATAGCTCTTCCATAATATCGGAAGGGAGCTTTTTAAACAAACAATTGAATCAAAGAAAATTGATACATTACAGTCCAGTTGTGGGTATCTGGGGAAAACAGGTAAGAAGGAGGGGATTAAGTACTTATTTACTCAGCATGCCAAAGAACAGATTAAGTGTGGGGGGCTTATAGTCAAGTCATATAAAGCATAACTCCCTTAACATAAACTGTTCTTATGGATACAATAATCTGGCCCCCGCACTTGTAAATCAGAGTTAAACAAAAACTGACTTACTGCTATGCTCTCAGTCTCTGTTTTAGCTGCGGGCTAGCCTCGAATCCATCCATCTTCGTTTAAGCTTCTATTTCCTTTTCCGACTCCTTCCAACAGCACTCGCTTCCACTGTAAAATGCCACTCACTTGCAAACCACAAAAGGGATTCCCTTAACCTTCCGTTGCACAAAAAACTTGACAGTGAGGCAGTGAGTGTAAAAAGTTAAAAAGTAACTTTTATCGACAACGATAAAATTCCATACAACAGGATCAAGAGGCCAGTGCAACACCGGTCTAACGCGTTTCAGCTTGCGCCTTCCTCATAGACTGTGCTGCACTGACTATTACAGCCTCATTTTATTCATGTGCAATCCCATGATGTCACTGGATACACAAAATATTAACCCTTTGTGCTCTTAATATTCTATCTGAAAACCTTTCTAAAAATCCTATGCAAATATTTCTCACATTAAATTCCTGAGAGACAACTATATTGTATATATACATCATTTTAAATATTCAAGAAACAATATGTAAATGTACAAACTATAAGGCCAATATAATCTAAAGCATAAACATAAGCTCTCATTTAGATTTTAAAGGGACAGTTAAGTTATATATCAAATTTTGCACCCACTTTAATGCTTTGGATATACCTTATTGTGAGCTCCCTATTAAATTTCAAACTCTAAAATTAGATCTCTTAATAACAACTCTTAATATAGGTAGTATTCTACCTTAAAACTAAAGAGAATACATACCAAAGGATATATGTATAATATATCTAAACATAAGGTGCTTCTTAAGATTTTTGTTTAATTTATAATAAACTTGTAGTTACCCTTAAACATTCTAACCATAATAGTCTGAATTTATCTGATCTCTAAGCACATGGTACCAAGATAAAATGACATAGCAGTATGCACCTGTCTAACAATATATAGTTTTATCCAGACATAAGGTATTTCTAAAGATATATGTTTAATATATAATAAACTTGTAGTTACCCTTAAAAATCTAACCATAATAGTCTGATATTATCTAATCTCTAAGCAAATGGAACCTAGGTATAATGACCTAACAGTATACACCTGCCTTACAATAAATAATCTATTCTGCTCATGAAGCATAATTATATGTTTACCACTTATATCATTCTTAATACAACTATGGATAATATATTTATTTATTTTAGGCAGATTAAAATTTCTATAGGACCAATTCTTACTCCCAAAAATGTATTAGATCCATTTGTATGTTGACCTTCAGGCGCTCTTGTTTTCAATTTAAAAATCCAAAACGCCTCTCGCTTATGTAAGAGTTTATCTCTATTTCCCCCTCTCCAAGGCGTTCTCACATGTTCTATTATTTTCCATCTAAGGCCATCTGTAAGTTCATTATGCATATACTTTAAGGTTAAGTGACAAGCTACTTGTGATTTAGGGGACACTGATTTGATCTCATATACATGTTCCTTAATCCTGTCTCTAGCCTCTCTAGTGGTGAGACCAACATATTGCAGATTACAATGTATACATGTTATTAGATATACGACATAGGTGGTGCGACAATTTGTGCATTAGCTAATGTCAAAAACTCTATGTGTAACCTTTGATTGAAATAGCTTTCCTACCTGCGTGTGGTCACATGCCTTGCAATTCCCTGTACCACATTTGTAATGACCGTTGCAATGTAGCCAGCTGCTATCTTTTTTCCCCTTTTAATTTTTACTTCACTTGGAGATAAAGTGTTGCCCAGAGTCTTATTCCTTCTAGACACACATTTACAGCCATCCTTTACCCAAGGATAAAGGGATTCATCTCACCTGTAAGATAGGTAAATTTTTCTTGATGATGGTTGCAATTTCTTCAAATTGATTACTATAATTTGTGACAAAGATAGATAGTTCATCCTTAACCTTTATCTTACTATTTTTACCCTCATATATCGTAGAGCTTCTATCTAGTTCTTGGAGCATCCTGTGTTGTAACGGATGGATGCCAAAGAGTATTATACTTATCTTTCCAGTCAGCCCAAGTGAATTCAAATCAGTCAGATTTGTTAAGCGAGTGAAATGTCTTTTTCCATGGTATACAGGTATGCCACTGTGTTCAGGATTTCAGACCATTTTGGTGGAAATTGCTTTTTCCAGGACCTAGCAATGTTGGTTTTGATGGAGGAAAAAAGGAATATGCATAATAGGCTGTGATGCTTAGGAGGGTGTGTAAGTCCACATGAAGAAGGGCTATGGCAGGTGTTCTAAGTACAGGAATCTTCGTTTTGGAGAGGGCTAAGAAGCACACATCCCAAATGGGTATAATTTTTGGGTACTCCCACCAGATATGGAGCATGTCTCCTGGAAGGCCACAATGATGCCAACAGAGAGTGGAAGCTCCCGGGAACATTTTGGATAATCTAGTGGGGACATAGTACCAATGAGAAATTACTTTATAGTATGTCTCAAACATCGTTATACAGTGTAGTGTTTTCTAAGTTATTATGAGAGTCCGTTGCCACGTATCCGGTGGGATGTTAGTGTGTAAAAGGGCGTCCCAACTATGTAGGCGGGTTGCTAGCTTAGGAGGTGTGGTACCTTCTAACAAGTTATAGTGTGTTGATAATGGTTTGGATAGCCTGCGACCCCTGCGCCAGATGGACTCCCAGGGGGTAAGAGGGCCAGAGGATTTGGGGACAAACCCCCAACTTGTGAGGAAGCTTTTAATCCTAGTGAGTTCAAAAGAAAGGGGGCAATATTAGTAGGGTTTTCTAATTGGTCAAGTGTAATGAAGTTACCCTGGGGGGGCAATTGACCAAAAGTCTGAAACTTGCTTAAAGCCTAGACGAGCCCAAGTGTTGAAGTGAGTTCCTGCCAAGCCAGTCAGTAGGCCAGCTACAGAGGTAATGGGAGATGGTTGAGGCGCTATTAGATGGCAGTAACGGATCTTATCCCAAACAGAAAGGCATTCAATAATTATGGGGTTTGTATTTATGAGAGTTCTGCAACAATGGGCTGGAGTCCATATCAAGTCTCTAAGGAGTATTTTGAAGGGGAATGAGGCCTGTTCAATGTCCCTCCATTAATCATGCGATCGGATTACCCCCATTGGGATATATGCGTGAGCATTGCTCCCTTATAATATTTTACAATAGATGGGGAAGCTAAGCCTCCTAGGAATATAGGATATTGTAAGGTTCTATAAGCAATTCTAGGAGGTTTTCTCTGCCAAATGAACTTTGCGAATTCACTTTGGAACTGCAGTAGAAGGTGCATGGGTACCCTAATCAGGAGGCATCTAAAAAGGTATGTGAGTTTTGGAAGAAAAGACATTTTAAGTAATTTGACCTATCCAAGAAATGGATTTGTGGTTCAATTTATGCTTCACGGTTCTCAACTCTGCTAAAAGGGGAAGATAGTTGTCTTTACCATCTGAGGTACACTGTTGGACAGTTTAACCCCAAGGTGTGTAACTTGTTCGGTCGACCAAGTAAAGTTAAATTTATTTATTAAATGAAGAATATAGTCATGGGAGTATTCCCACCAGTATATCTCAGTTTTCGATTTATTAAGTTTATAAAAGGATAGGTTACTAAATATCTTAAGGATTTTCATGAGTCTAGGAATAGTGCATGCTGGGTCAGAAGAGAATATGGTAATATCATCAGCAAATAATGCGACTTTGTGTTTTGTTCCGAATAATGTGATGCCTTCTAGTCCCTGTTCTGAGCGTATCTGTTCAGCTAGGGGATCAACTGCCAGGGCAAATAGAAGGGGGGACAGGGGGCAGCCCTGTCTAGTGCCATTGGAAATCAGGAATGGTAGCTATTGTAAACCCAGTCCCTTAACTTTGGCTGATGGTGTGGAGCAAAGGGCTTGGAAAGCAAGACAAATTGTAGAAGGGAACTTAAAAACCTTTAAGGTTTCCCAGAGGTAGGCCCATCGGACTCAATCAAAAGCCTTCTCAGCATCTAAAGAGATGACGGAGAAAGGCTTGTTCATTCTGGTGGATTCGCAGATTACATTGATAAGACGCCTAGTGTTATCCGGGCCTTCTCTATTATGGATTAATCCTACCTGATCTGGGTCAATTAAGCTAGGTAGCAGCTTCAGATATTATTCGCCATTGGCCTACAGTTGGAGCACAGAGTGGAGTCTTTATTTGGCTTGGGGATCGTGACAATGGTGACCTCTAAGAATTATTTTTTAAAGCTGCCCTCCTCTTTCACTAGATCGAAAAATCTGAGAAGCATGGAGGATAGTTCCTTTGTATATGTCTTGTAGAAATGAGCACAGAATCCATCTGGTTCAGGGGCCTTAAAGGGTTTCAGGTTTTTAATGATTTTTTTAATTTCTAATACAGTGAAGGGGGTAGTAAGCGTGTCTTGTTGTTCGGTCGTAAGAGTCTGTAAATTCAGTGAGTTGAAGAACTGTCGGATGTTGTGCAGTGAAGCAGGGTTATTATTCTCCTCATATGCAATGTTATATAGCTTTGAATAGAAGTCTGCAAAGCAGTCTTTTATTTGTGAGGGCAGTCTAAATGCTTTTTTGTCCTGTTGGATTTGTGGGATGCGAGAAGTGTTAGTCCAATGACGTAGTTTATTGACCAACAATTTTGCTTTGTTCTGCTCAGTTCTAATTGGCTGATATGTAAAAGGAAATGTATGCTTACCTGATAAATTGATTTCTTCTAAGATACAAGTCCACGGATTCATCCTTTACTTGTGGGATATTATCCTCCTGCTAACAGGAAGTGGCAAAGAGCACCACAGCAGAGCTGTCTATATAGCTCCTCCCTTGACTCCACCCCCCAGTCATTCGACCAAATGTATAGGAAGAAAAAGGAGAAACTAAAAGGTGCAGAGGTGACTGAAGTTTTCAACAAAAAAATATAATCTGTCTTAAATTGACAGGGAGGGCCGTGGACTCGTCGTTTTTTAGAAGAAATCAATTTATCAGGTAAGCATAAATTTCCTTTTCTTCTACAAGATACGACGAGTCCACGGATTCATCCTTTACTTGTGGGATACAATACCAAAGCTACAGGACACGGATGAACGGGAGGGACAAGACAGATACCTAAACAGAAGGCACCACTGCTTGAAGAACTTTTCTCCCAAAAATAGCCTCAGAAGAAGCAAAAGGTATCAAATTTGTAACATTTGGAAAAGGTATGAAGGGAAGACCAAGTCGCAGCCTTACAAATCTGTTCAACAGAAGCATCATTTTTAAAAGCCCATGAGGAAGCCACCGCTCTAGTAGAATGAGCTGTAATTTTTTTCAGGAGGCTGCTGTCCAGCAGTCTCGTATGCCAAACGGATGATGTTTTTCAGCCAAAAAGAAAGAGATAGCCATAACTTTTTGACCCCTACGCTTTCCAGAATAGACAACAAATAGAGAAGATGTGTGACGGAAATCCTTGGTCGCTTGTAAGTAAAACTTCAAAGCACAAACCACGTCCAAGTTATGTAACAGACGCTACTTCTTAGAAGAAGGATTAGGACACAGAGAAGGAACAACAATTTCCTGATTAATATTCTTATTTGAAACAACCTTAGGAAGGAATCCAGGTTAAGTGCGCAAAACCACCTTATAAGAATGGAATATAAGATAAGGCGAGTCGCATTGTAACGCAGAAAGCTCAGAAACTCTTCGAGCAGAAGAGATAGCAACTAAAAACAGAACTTTCCAAGATAGAAGCTTAATATCTATGGAATGCGTGGGTTCAAACGAAACCCCTTGAAGAACATTTAGAACTAAATTCAAACTCCCTGACAGAGCAACAGGTTTAAGCACAGGCTTGATTCTAACTAAAGTCTGACAAACCGACTGAATGTCTGGGACATCTTCCAGACGCTTGTGTAGTAAGATTGACAAAGCAGAAATCTGTCCCTTTAAGGAACTAGCTGATAATCCCTTCTTCAATCCTTCTTGGAGAAAGGACAAATTCCTAGGAATCCTGATCTTACTCCATGAGTAGCCCTTGGATTCGCACCAATAAAGATATTTACGCCATATCTTATGGTAAATTTTCCTAGTGACAGGCTTTCGAGCCTGAATCAAGGTATCAATGACCGACTCAGAGAAACCCCGCTTAGATAAAATCAAGCGTTAAATCTCCATGCAGTCAGATGCAGAGAAATTAGATTTGGATGTTGGAACGGACCTCGAATGAGAAGGTCCTGTCTCAGTGGCAGTTTCCACGGTGGCAGAGATGACATTTCCACCAGAACTGCATACCAAGTCCTGCGTGGCCACGCAGGCGCTATCAAGATTACTGAAGCCCTCTCCTGTTTGATTCTTGCAATCAGACGAGGAAGGAGAGGAAAAGGAGGAAACACATAAGCCAGGTTGAACAAACAAGGTACTGCTAGAGCATCTATCAGTACTGCATGAGGATCCCTTGATCTGGACCCGTAACAAGGAAGTTTGGCATTCTGACGAGATGCCATCAGATCCAATTCCGGTGTGCCCCATTGATGGATCAATGCAGCAAACACCTCCGGATGGAGCTCCCACTCCCCCAGATGAAAAGTCTGACGACTTAGAAAATCCGCTTCCCAGTTCTCCACTCCTGTGATATATATTGCTGATAGGTGGCAAGAGTGAGTCTTTGCCCATCAAATTATTTTGGAAACCTCTATCATCGCTAGAGAACTCTTTGTTCCCCCTTGATGATTGATATAAGCTACAATCGTGATATTGTCCGACTGGAATCTTATGAACTTGGCTGAAGCCAGCTGAGGTCACGCTTGAAGCGCGTTGAATATTGCTCTCAGTTCCAGAATATTTATTGGTAGTAGGGACTCCACACACCCGGAGCCTTCAGGGAATTCCAGACTGCACCCCAGCCCAAGAGGCTGGCATCCGTCGTCACTATGACCCATGCTGGACTGCGGAAGCACATTCCCTGGGACAGATGATCCTGTGACAACCACCAATGAAGAGAATCTCTGGTCTCTTGATCCAGATTTTTCCGCTGAGATAAATCATCATAATCCACATTCCACTGTTTGAGCATGCACAGCTGCAGTGGTCTGAGATGTAGGTGAGCAAACGGAACTATGTCCATTGCCGCTACCATTAACCTAATGACCTCCATACACTTTGCCACTAATGGCCGAGAAATGGAGTTAAGTGCTCGGCAAGTAGTTAGAATCTTTGATTTTCTGACCTCCGTCAGAAAAATCTTCATGTCTACCAAGTCTATCAGAGTTCCTAGGAATGGAACTCTTGTCAGAGGAACTAGTGAACTCTTTTTTTATGTTCACCTTCCACCCGTGAGATCTTAGAAAAGCCATGATGTCCGTGTGAGATTTGGCTAGATGGTAAGTTGACGCCTGAATCAAAATATTGTCCAGAGAGGGCGCCACTGCTATGCCCCCCAGCCTTAGAACCGGCAGAAGGGACCCTAGCACTTTTTTGAAGTTTCTGGGAGCTGTGGCCAACCCGAAAGGAAGGGCCACAAACTGGTAATGTTTGTCCAGGAAGGCGAACCTGAGGAACTGGTGATGATCTTTGTGGATAGGAATGTGAAGATATGCATCCTTTAAATCCACGGTGGGCATATATTGACCCTCCTGGATCATTGGTAAAATTGTTCGTATGGTCTCCATCTTGAACGATGGGACTCTGAGAAATTTGTTTAGACTTTTGAAATCTAAAATCGGTCTGAAGGTTCCCTCCTTTTTGGGAACCACGAACAGATTGGAGTAAAACCCCTGCTCTTGGGAGAGAATCCTTGAATTCTAACCGATACCCCTGGGTGACAATTTCTAATGCCCAGGAGTCCTGAATGTCTCTTGCTCAGGCCTGAGCGAAGAGAGAAAGTCTTCCCCCTACTAGATCCGGTCCCAGATCGGGGGCTGCCCCTTCATGCTGTCTTGGTAGCAGCAGCGGGCTTCTTAGCCTGTTTACCTTTATTCCAGGTCTGGTTAGGTCTCCAGACTGACTTGGATTGTGCAAAGTTCCCCTCCTGCTTGGAGGAGGATGAGGAAGTAGAGGGACCGCCTTTAAAGTTTCGAAAGGAACGAAAATTATTCTGTTTGGTCCTCATTTTAACCGTCTTGTCCTGAGGAAGGGCATGAACTTTACCTCCAGTAATGTCAGAAATGATCTCCTTTAGTTCAGGCCCAAAGAGGGTCTTACCCTTAAAGGGAATAGCTAAAAGCTTGGATTTAGATGACACATCAGCAGACCAAGACTTAAGCCATAACGCTCTACGCGCTAAAATGGCAAAGCCTGCATTCTTTGCCGCTAATTTAGCCATTTGGAAAACGGCATCTGTAATAAAAGAATTAGCTAGCTTGAGAGCCTAAATTCTATCCAAAATATCATCTAATGGGGTCTCAACCTTAAGAGACTCCTCTAGAGCCTCAAACCAAAAAGCTGCTGCAGTAGTTACTTGTACAATGCATGCTATAGGTTGTAGAAGAAAACCCTGATGAATAAACAATTTCTTTAGAAGCCCCTCTCATTTTTTATCTATAGGATCTTTGAAAGCACAACTGTCCTCAATAGGTATAGTTGTACGATAAGCCGGAGTAGAAATAGCTCCCTCCACCTTAGGGACTGTCTGCCACGAATCCCGAATGGTGTCAGATATGGAAAACATTTTCTGAAAAGTAGGAGGGGGAGAGAACGGAATGCCTGGTCTATCCTATTCCTTAGTAACAATGTCCGAAATTCTTCTAGGGACTGGAAAAATATTAGTGTAAGTAGGTACCTCTAGATATTTATCCATTTTACACAGTTTCTCTGGTGGAATGACAATAGGGTCACAATCATCCAGAGTCGATAAGACCTCCTTGAGTAACAAACGGAGGTGTTCAAGCTTAAACTTAAAGGCCGTCACATCGGAGTCTGTTTGAGGGAACATCTTTCCTGAATCAGAAAGCTCTCCCTCAGACAGCAAGTCTCCCACCCCCAAATCAGAACATTGAGGGTACATCGGAGATGTCCAATAAAGCATCAGAGGGCTCAGTATTTACTCTAATACCTGACCTGCTGCGCTTACCCTGTAAACCGGGCAGTTTAGATAATACCTCTGTATAACTGCAGCCATATCTTGCAGGGTGAAAGAATTATCGACGCACTAGAAGTACTTGGCATCGCTTGGGCGGGCGTTAAAGGTTGTGACACTTGGGGAGAAACAGATGGCATAACCTGATTCTCTTCTGACTGAGAATCATCCTGAGACATACCTTTACCAGCTAAAATATGTTCTTTGCAATGTAGGGCCCTTTCAGTACATGAGGGACACATTTGAAGTGGGGGTTCCACAATGGCTTCTAATCACATGGAACATTGGCTTTCCTCAATGTCAGACATGTTAAAACAGGCTAGTAATGACCACAAACAGGCTTGAAAACACTTTATTTAGTGAAAAAAATAACAATCTGAAAAAACGGTACTGCGCATTTAAGAGAAAAAAAAGCATATAATTTTTCCAAAACTGCTTTAAAATGAAAAAAAACGATCTCAATTTTATTATATATGTATCCTAACTTGCCAGCTAAGATTGCACCACAAGAAAAGGAATACTTAACCCTTATATACCAAAACGTTATACAAAAAACATTATGATTAACCAAAAAATCCCCTGCACCTCGCCACAGCGCTGCTGTAGCGCCTACCTGCCCTCAGGGGTCTGCAAAATCAGTTTAACCCTTCGATTTGGCCCAAATTTTCCTGAGAGGCCCATCAGAGCTGGAGCTTGCTGCTTGCACGGGGAATATAACTGCGCAACTGAGGCACGAAAATAGGCCCCGCCCATCTACCTCGATGTCTCACAGCCTTGCAAAAGAACCGCTACAAAGCAGTCTAAAAACCTAGCCATGTGGGTTCATATACCCAAGTCTAACAGAAGCCATGTGCACCCTCCATTGCCATTATAAATAAAAACGTTTGTCACAAAAAACGTTAATTTACCTCCAAACATAGAATCGTTTGCCCACAAACATTATGTCATCAGTGTCAACCATTTTTACAGCCCAACATACAGGTCCAGTAATACCCTTCTCTTTCACATTAGGATTACTGCTTACTCCTTCCCTCATGGGGATACTGTCAGCCAATTCTGAAATAACACAGTCTCTCCAGAAAAAAAATGACTGAACATACCTCAATGCTTGTATCATGAAAAACGTTCCTCACACTGAAATTTCTTAAGTACTCCTCAGCCATTCTGTGGGAACTACTCTGGATCTTAGTAACAACTGCTAAGATCATCAGTCTCCAGGCAGAAATATTCATCCATCTGCTGCCTGGGAAAAAATAGCACTCACTAGTACCATTTAAAATAAAAAAGTCTTGCTTGAAGAAAATAAAAAACATAATTTATGTAAGAACTTACCTGATAAATTCATTTCTTTCATATTAGCAAGAGTCCATGAGCTAGTGACGTATGGGATATACATTCCTACCAGGAGGGGCAAAGTTTCCCAAACCTTAAAATGCCTATAAATACACCCCTCACCACACCCACAAATCAGTTTAACGAATAGCCAAGAAGTGGGGTGATAAGAAAAAAGTGCGAAAGCATAAAAAAATAAGGAATTGGAATAATTGTGCTTTATACAAAAAAAGTATAACCACCACAAAAAGGGTGGGCCTCATGGACTCTTGCTAATATGAAAGAAATGAATTTATCAGGTAAGTTCTTACATAAATTATGTTTTCTTTCATGTAATTAGCAAGAGTCCATGAGCTAGTGACGTATGGGATAATGAATACCCAAGATGTGGATCTTCCACGCAAGAGTCACTAGAGAGGGAGGGATAAAATAAAGACAGCCAATTCCGCTGAAAAATAATCCACACCCAAGACAAAGTTTAAATCTTATAATGAAAAAAACTGAAATTATAAGCAGAAGAATCAAACTGAAACAGCTGCCTGAAGAACTTTTCTACCAAAAACTGCTTCAGAAGAAGAAAACACATCAAAATGGTAGAATTTAGTAAAAGTATGCAAAGAAGACCAAGTTGCTGCTTTGCAAATCTGATCAACCGAAGCTTCATTCTTAAATGCCCAGGAAGTAGAGACTGACCTAGTCGAATGAACTGTAATCTTTTGAGGCGGAGTTCTACCCGACTCAACATAAGCATGATGAATCAAAGACTTTAACCAAGATGCCAAGGAAAAGGCAGAAGCCTTCTGACCTTTCCTAGAACCAGAAAAGATAACAAATAGACTAGAAGTCTTTCGGAAATCTTTAGTAGCTTCAACATAATATTTCAAAGCTCTAACTACATCCAAAGAATGCAACGATTTTTCCTTAGAATTCTTAGGATTAGGACACAATGAAGGAACCACAATTTCTCTACTAATGTTGTTAGAATTCACAACCTTAGGTAAAAATTTAAATGAAGTTCGCAACACAGCCTTATCCTGATGAAAAATCAGAAAAGGAGACTCACAAGAAAGAGCAGATAATTCAGAAACTCTTCTAGCAGAAGAGATGGCCAAAAGAAACAAAACTTTCCAAGAAAGTAATTTAATATCCAGCGAATGCATAGGTTCAAACGGAGGAGCTTGAAGAGCCCCCAGAACCAAATTCAAAGGAGGAGAAATTGATTTAATAACAGGTTTTATATGAACGTTTTTTGTACAAAACAATGAATATCAGGAAGACTAGCAATCTTTCTGTGAAAAAGAACAGAAAGAGCAGAGATTTGTCCTTTCAAGGAACTTGCAGACAAACCTTTATCCAAACCATCCTGAAGAAACTGTAAAATTCTAGGAATTCTAAAAGAATGCCAAGAAAAAATGATGAGAAGAACACCAAGAAATATAAGTCTTCCAGACTCGATAATATATCTTCCTAGATACAGATTTACGAGCCTGTAACATAGTATTAATTACGGAGTCAGAGAAACCTCTATGACTGAGAATCAAGCATTCAATCTCCATACCTTCAAATTTAAGGATTTGAGATCCTGATGGAAAAAAGGACCTTGCGATAGAAGGTCTGGTCTTAACAGAAGAGTCCACGGTTGGCAAGTAGCCATCTGGACAAGATCCGCATACCAAAACCTGTGAGGCCATGCTGGAGCCACCAGCAGAACAAACGAACGCTCCTTTAGAATCTTGGAAATCACTCTTGGAAGAAGAACTAGAGGCGGAAAGATATAGGCAGGATGATACTTCCAAGGAAGTGACAATGCATCCACTGCTTCCGCCTGAGGATCCCTGGATCTGGACAGATACCTGGGAAGTTTCTTGTTTAGATGAGAAGCCATCAGATCTATTTCTGGAAGTCCCCACATTTGAACAATCTGAAAAAATACCTCTGGGTGAAGAGACCATTCGCCCGGATGTAACGTTTGGCGACTGAGATAATCCGCTTCCCAATTGTCTATACCTGGGATATGAACTGCAGAAATTAGACAGGAGCTGGATTCCGCCCAAACCAGTATCCGAGATACTTCTTTCATAGCCAGAGGACTGCGAGTCCCTCCTTGATGATTGACATATGCCACGGTTGTGACATTGTCCGTCTGAAAACAAATGAACGACTCTCTCTTTAGAAGAGGCCATGACTGAAGAGCTCAGAAAATTGCACGGAGTTCCAAAATGTTGATTGGTAATCTCGCCTCTTGAGATTCCCAAACCCCTTGTGCTGTCAGAGACCCCCAAACAGCTCCCCAACCTGTCAGACTTGCATCTGTTGAAATCACAGTCCAGGTCGGAAGAACAAAAGAAGCCCCCTGAACTAAACGATGGTGGTCTGTCCACCACGTCAGAAAGTGTCGTACAATCGGTTTTAAAGATATTAATTGAGATATCTTTGTATAATCCCTGCACCACTGGTTCAGCATACAGAGCTGAAGAGGTCGCATGTGAAAACGAGCAAAGGGGATCGCGTCCGATGCAGCAGTCATAAGACCTAGAATTTCCATGCATAAGGCTACCGAAGGGAATGATTGAGACTGAAGGTTTCGACAAGCTGAAACCAATTTCAGACGTCTCTTGTCCGTCAGAGACAGAGTCATGGACACTGAATCTATCTGGAAACCTAAAAAGATTACCCTTGTCTGAGGAATCAATGAACTCTTTGGTAAATTGATCCTCCAACCATGTTCTTGAAGAAACAATACAAGTCGATTTGTATGAGATTCTGCTAAATGTGAAGACTGAGCAAGTACCAAGATATCGTCCAAATAAGGAAATACCACAATACCCTGTTCTCTGATTACAGATAGAAGGGCACCGAGAACCTTTGTAAAAATCCTTGGAGCTGTTGCCAGGCCAAACGGCAGAGCCACAAACTGGTAATGCTTGTCTAGGAAAGAGAATCTCAGAAACTGATAGTGATCTGGATGAATCGGAATATGCAGATATGCATCCTGTAAATCTATTGTGGACTTATAATGCCCTTGCTGAACAAAAGGCAGAATAGTCCTTATAGTTACCATTTTGAATGTTGGTATCCTTACATAACGATTCAATATTTTTAAATCCAGAACTGGTCTGAAGGAATTCTCCTTCTTTGGTACAATGAAGAGATTTGAGTAAAACCCCAGCCCCTGTTCCAGAACTGTTACTGGCATAATTACTCCAGCCAACTCTAGATCTGAAACACATTTCAGAAATGCTTGAGCCTTCACTGGATTTACTGGGACACAGGAAATAAAAAATCTTCTTGCAGGAGGCCTTATCTTGAAGCCTATTCTGTACCCTTCTGAAACAATGTTCTGAATCCAAAGATTGTGAATCGAATTGATCCAAATTTCTTTGAAAAATCGTAATCTGCCCCCTACCAGCTGAGCTGGAATGAGGGCCGCACCTTCATGTTGACTTGGGAGCTGGCTTTGCTTTCTAAAAGGCTTGGATTTATTCCAGACTGGAGATGGTTTCCAAACTGATACCGCTCCTGTAGGGGAAGGATCAGGCTTCTGTTCCTTATTGTGACGAAAGGAACGAAAACGATTAGTAGACCTAAATTTACCTTTAGATTTTTTATCCTGTGGTAAAAAAGTTCCTTTCCCCCCAGTAACAGTTGAAATAAAAGAATCCAACTGTGAACCAAATAATTTATTACCCTGGAAAGAAAGGGAAAGCAAAGTTGACTTAGAAGACATATCAGCATTCCAAGTTTTAAGCCATAAAGCTCTTCTAGCTAAAATAGCTAAAGATATATACCTGACATCAACCCTAATGATATCAAAGATGGCATCACAAATAAAATTATTAGCATGTTGAAGAAGATTAACAATGCTATGGGAATTATGATCTGTTACTTGTTGCGCTAAAGCTTCCAACCAAAAAGTTGAAGCTGCAGCAACATCCACTAAAGATATAGCAGGTCTAAGAAGATTACCTGAACATAAGTAAGCTTTTCTTAGAAAGGATTAAATTTTCCTATCTAAAGGATCCTTAAAGGAAGTACTATCTGCCGTAGGAATAGTAGTACGTTTAGCAAGAGTAGAGATAGCCCCATCAACCTTAGGGATTTTGTCCCAAAACTCTAATCTGTCAGATGGCACAGGATATAATTGCTTAAACCGTTTTGAAGGAGTAAACAAATTACCCAAATTATTCCATTCCCTGGAAATTACTTCAGAAATAGCATCAGGGATGGGAAAAACCTCTGGAATAACTACAGGAGATTTAAAAACCTTATTCAAATGTTTAGATTTAGTATCAGGAGGACCAGACTCCTCTATTTCTAATGCAATTAAAACTTCTTTAAGCAAAGAACGAATAAATTCCATTTAAAATAAATATGAAGATTTATCAGTATCAACCTCTGAAACAGAATCCTCTGAACCAGAGGAATCATTATCATAATCAGAATGATGATGTTCATTTAAAAATTCATCTGAAAAAAGAGAAGTTTTAAAAGACCTTTTACGTTTACTAGAAGGAGGAATAACAGACATAGAAACAAAATCTCTTATGTTAACAGGAACACCGTGAATAATAGATGTTGATGGAACAGCAACTGGTAATGGAACATTACTAAAGGAAATATTATCTGCATTAACAAGTTTGTCATGACATTCATTACAAACAACAGCCGGAGGAACAGATACCACAAGTTTACAACAAATACACTTAACTTTGGTAGATCCAGCATCAGGCAGCAATTTTCCAGAAGTATCTTCTGATTCAGGGTCAATCTGAGACATCTTGCAATATGTAATAGAAAAAACAACATATAAAGCAAAATTGATCAAATTCCTTAAAAGACAGTTTCAGGAATGGGAAAAAATGCCAATGAACAAGCTTCTAGCAACCAGAAGCAAATAAACAATGAGACTTAAATAATGTGGAGCCGATAATGACGCCCATATTTTTAGCGCCAAAAAAGACGCCCACATTATTTGGCGCCTAAATGCTTTAAGCGCCAAAAATGACGCCACATCCGGTAACGCCGACATTTTTGGCACAAAAACGTAAAAAAAATGACGCAACTTCCGGCGACAAGTATGACGCCGGAAATAACATGAAAATTTTTGCGCCAAAAAAGTCAGCGCCAAGAATGACGCAATAAAATGAAGCATTTTCGGCCCCCGCGAGACTAACAGCCCACAGGAGAAAAAGTCAAATTTAAGGTAAGAAAAAATTGATTATTCAAATGCATTATCCCAAATAATGAAACTGACTGTCTGAAATAAGGAATGTTGAACATCCTGAATCAAGGCAAATAAATGTTTAAACACATATATTTAGAACTTTATATAAAAGTGCCCAACCATAGCTTAGAGTGTCACAAAAATAAGACTTACTTACCCCAGGACACTCATCTACATGTATTAGAAAGCCAAACCAGTACTGAAACGAGAATCAGTAGAGGTAATGGTATATATAAGAGTATATCGTCGATCTGAAAAGGGAGGTAAGAGATGAATCTCTACGACCGATAACAGAGAACCTATGAAATAGACCCCGTAGAAGGAGATCATTGAATTCAAATAGGCAATACTCTCTTCACATCCCTCTGACATTCACTGCACACTGAGAGGAAAACTGGGCTCCAGCCTGCTGCGAAGCGCATATCAACAAAGAATCTAGCACAAACTTACTTCACCACCTCCATGGGAGGCAAAGTTTGTAAAACTGATTTGTGGGTGTGGTGAGGGGTGTATTTATAGGCATTTTAAGGTTTGGGAAACTTTGCCCCTCCTGGTAGGAATGTATATCCCATACGTCACTAGCTTATGGACTCTTGCTAATTACATGAAAGAAACTAACATTTTATCACCTCTTTCACTTTACCCTTCCTATTACTTAGCATAGGCAAAGAGAATGACTGGGGGGTGGAGTCAAGGGAGGAGCTATATAGACAGCTCTGCTGTGGTGCTCTTTGCCACTTCCTGTTAGCAGGAGGATAATATCCCACAAGTAAAGGATGAATCCGTGGACTCGTCGTATCTTGTAGAAGAAAGAAAAAATTCTGTCAACCTAAACCTTATTTCAGGAAAAGCCATGCTCTTTCCACCAGTACAAGTAAGTCCTCCACACTTTATTGTAGATACGACGAGTAACTGGCTTACAAGCTTGAACCAGAGTGTCAATAACACTCTCAGAGAACCCTCTCTTGGCTAAGACTAAGCGTTCAATCTCCCCGCAGTCAGCCTCAGAGATGAGGACATCCCCATCAGATCCCCAAAACCACGTCCTTCGCAGGAACAATGGAGCAATCAGAATCATTGATGCTTGCTCCTGCTTGATGCGAGCCACCAGACGAGGGAGAAGCGCTAATGGAGGAAAAGATATACAAGTCTGAACCTCCATGGTACTGATAGGGCATTTAACCATTCCGCCTGAGGATCCCTCTACCTCAACCCGTACCTGGGTAGCTTGGTATTGAGGCGGGATGCCATAAGATCCATCTCATTGTCGGATTGGAATCTGATAAACTGGGATGAACACAGAAGAGGCCAAGCCTTCAAGGCAATGAAGATTGCCTTGAGTTCCAATATAGTGATCGGAAGGGAGGACTCCTGAGTCCACAGTCCTTGTGCCTTCTTGGCACCCAAAACGCTCCCCAGCCGGAAAGGCTTGCGTCCGTAGTCACAATCTCCCAGGATGGTCTCAAGAAGCACGTGCCTTGGGACAGATGATCTGGACAGAGCCACCAAGAGAGCAAGTTTCTCGACAGGTTGTACAGCACAATCTGTTGAGATCTAAATGGTCGCCTTTCCATTGTCTCAGCATGCATAGTTGTAAGGGTCTGAGATGGAATCTGTGAAAAGGAAAGATGTTCATACAGGACACCATTAGTCCAATCACCTCCATACACTGAGCCACTTAGGTTCTCAAGGAGGCCTGGAGGTCAAGACATGCAGTATGTAGCTTGCAACGTCTCTGATCTGTGAGGAATATTCTAATGAATATGGAGTCTATTATTGTCCCCATGAAATTCCCCCTTGTACTTGGAGTAAGAGAACTCCAAACTTCCAAGTTCATCTTCCATCAGTGTGATCGAAGAAGATTGAGAAGGGACTCCGAATGTTCTTCCGCTAGACGAAAAGATGGTGCCTGCACCAAGATATCGTCCAGGTAAGGCGCTACTGCAATACCTTGTGTTCTGGCGATGGCTAGAAAAGCCCCCAGAACCTTCGTAAATATACTTGGATCTGTAGCTGGGCCAAACAGAAGAGCTATGAACGGGAAGTGTTGGTCCGAAGAGGCAAACCTCAGGAACTGAAAATGTTCCCTGTGTATCGGAACGTGACGGTATGCATTCTTCAGGTCTATGATGGTCATAAACTGTCCTTCATGAACCAGAGGAAGGATTGACTGTATTTTCTCCATCTTGAAAGAGGGAACACTCAAACTTGTTTAAACACTTTAGGTCCAGAATTCGACGAAAAGGTCCCTCCTTCTTTGGAACCATGAAAATGCTTGAAGGGGGCTGCCCCTTCATGCCGATTTGTTTTGTTCGGTGGGCTTCTTAGTCTGTTTGGACTTATTCCAGGACTGACCCAGCTTCTTAGTACTCTTGGGCTGCTCGGACTTGGATGAGGATTGTTTTCATTGTTATTTTTTCAGAACGAAAGGAACGAAAATTAGACAATTGCCGTTCCTTAGGCCTATTTTTCTTATCCTGCGGTAGGAAGGCACCTTTTTCTCCGTAGAAATAATGGAGTCCAGCCCTGGACCGAATAAAATCTTCCTCTTAAAAGGAAGAGAAAGGAGTCTGGATTTAGAAGTCATCTCCGCAGACCAAGACTTAAACCAGAGAGCCCGGCGGGCTAGGACCGCAAGGCCATATTCACATCACACATGAAGGAGTTAGCAATTTTTAGAGCCTTAATTCTCTCCTGAATATCCTCGAGGGGAGTCTCCACCTCAATGAGCTCCGACAGAGTGTCGCACCAGTAGGTAGCTGCTCCAGCAACCTCGGCTACAGCTGCTGCCGGTTAAATAAAAATCCTGTATGTTGAACCATCTTCCTCAGAAAGGTTTCCATTTTCTTATCCATAGGCTCTCAAAAAGAGGAACTATCCTCCAGAGCAGTGTTTCCCAACCACGGTCCTCAAGTACCCCCAACAGGCCTAGTTTTCATTACAGCTGAACCAGTGCACAGGTGAAGTAATCAGTTGACCAGTAACCAACCTGCTCTCATCCATCAGATGATTATTTCACCAGTGCTCTAGTTCAGCTATAATGAAAACCAGGACTGTTGGGGGTACTTGAGGACCGCGGTTGGAAAACACTGCTCCAGAGGGATAGCAGTATGCTTAGCCAGCGTAGAAATAGCACCATCCACCTTAGGGATGGAGCCACACAAATCTAATTGAGAGTCAGGGACAGGGATTCATTTTTGAAAAGTAGACAAGGGGGAAAAAGAAGTTCATATTCTTTCCCATTAGTTACTAATAAAGTTTGCCATCTTAACTGGCACAGGAAAAGTCAGAGGGATCTTCCTGTCTTCATAAACCCTGTCTGTCTAATTTAGGGATCTTAGGTTCCTCAGAGAGTGTAGCCTCTGGAACCTCTAGCATAGACAGAACCTTCTTTAATAAAAAAAAAAACGCAAAGGAAGGTTCCTCTGCTGAAGGAGTTTTATAAACTGAAGTCTCCGAATCAGAATGTTCACCTTCTGAAGCTACAGAGGTTAACTCATCCTCGGATAGCTGGGACATAGTAGTTAAATCTGACAAATATTTAGTTGACTCTAGGTCAGGAGAACTATGATTAACCTTTCTCTTACGTTTGCTAGATTGAGGTAAGCCACTCAGGGCCACAGAAACCGCCAATTGTAACTGTGCGGTAAAGTCTGCCGGAAAAACGCCTCCTCCAGATGGAGGATTAGTTGAGCCGCGGGGAACTGCATGTGGAGCAGGTAGTGTAGAAAGGGTAGTAATCTCGCAGTACCCAGATTCCTGAGAGGTAGACGGCTCAGAGGGGCGAATAGCGCTATGAGAATTAGCAGGCTTGTCTCCCTTTTTAGACTTTAGAACATTGCTTAGGCAAATGGAATAAAATTGATCAGGCAGTCAAACAACGGCCTCCTCACAATATAAACAGGAATTATTAATCAGTACAGAAGGAGTGGAACCTTCTAATGTAGTATCAGAGTCCTCCATAGCTAAGATATATTCACAGAAGGACAGACGAAAAGAAACGCTTTTATTCAAAAAATGGCACCTTTATAAATCACAATGGCTGGGGCACTCACCAACTCCTAGACCCAGACATCTAACAGAGAAAACACTCTCCTTAGGATTGATGTTCGCAGCAAGATCGTAGGAAAAACTAAAAGACTACACCCAGTCACATAGTGCATAGGGCAGGACTTCCCCTGCTATGAAAAAAGTCACCAAGCTAATATGAGCTGCGCAACACACCACAACGAAAGTGAAACTGGTTTGTTCCAAGCCAAAAGAACAATATCTATGAGCCCAAAAAACCTCACATAAAAGTAGTTATAAATAACCCCTTGCTGTTCAAATAATCTCCCTGAAGGAGATATTAACCCTTGATTCTATCGAGGCATAAAGGAGCCACACAGTAACCCTGTATAGCAAAAAAATATATATATTCTTACCTCCAGGATCCATGCTGTGGAACAGGCACAGCCTCTCAAGTGTGACAGTCTTTCAGCGACGCCTCGGACATGGACTTGAGTGTGTAACAGAAAGCAGTGAAACTCATCAACACTGATTGCTCAGGAGCTGTTAGGTAGCAGTCTGGATGGGTTTGCAGAAAAACTTTCCCTGCATCTCCAGACAAACTTTCATCAATACTCTCACTGAGAGGATGACATGATTACTTAAAACTCCAGTCCTTTCTTGAAGGGAATATACCCATTACAGGACTATTCAATCTTCTGCCACCTCCTATAGTGACGAAAGGCAAAGAATGACTAGGGGTTAGGGGAAGTGGGAGGGATATTTAAGCCTTTGGCTGGGGTGTCTTTGCCTCCTCCTGGTGGCCAGGTGTTGTATTTCCCAACAGTAAGGAATGAAGTCGTGGACTCTCCCTGCCTTATGGAAGGAAAATTAATATATAGTCATTCCATGGGAGTAATCTGTAAAAAATGGGGAAAGTTTGCAGGTATTTTCTAATGTTCTAAACTATAGCCGCTAGCTCAGGAAAAAAATTTCACACATACATGTCTCTCCACCCTTTCAGTGGCGAGATAAGCAATTGTAAAAATGATACTTCATTTACTGTGAAATTTAGTTTGCATATATATTATTTGAACGGTTACAAAACAGAAAATAATTTAATATTTATGAAACGCACAGTATATGTTGTGTTCTGAAAACATACCCCATCCCTAATGTTGAGATCCGCATTTGTTTGACAACAAATGATTGTAAAGTGTCATAAAATTGCATGAACCATGAAAGTTTAATTTTGAGTTTCAAGTCCTTTTAAAGGCATTACATTTTTTTGTTGGGGGGAGGGGGGGGGCAGTGTAGCACAGAGTTAATTTTAACATTTTATCAATTCAAGACACAGCTGAAACAGACTTTACCTGAGTTCATGCATTTGGGCAAGTATGCAAAATGAGATGCTAATAAAAAAAAAAAAAAGATATTTTTTTAGAGCATGTCATTTTTTGCATTACAAATCCCAGCTATGCGTTTAACCCTTGCAAAAAGCCCTGCTCAGGACCTGCAAGTATCACAGCTACCAAGCAGAAAATCATAAATTATGCTTACCTGATAATTTAATTTCCTTCTGTATGAGGAGAGTCCACAGCATCATTCCTTACTGTTGGGAAATACTGAACCTGGCCACCAGGAGGAGGCAAAGACACCCCAGCCAAAGGCTTAAATACTAACCCCACTTCGCTCATATCCCAGAAGTTCTGCAAAGGGAACAAGGAACAGTAGGAGAAATATCAGGGTATAAATGGTGCCGGAAGAGAAAAACACATTTTGGTCCGCCCATCGGAGTATACGGACGGGGGCCGTGGACTCTCCACATACAGAAGGAAATTAAATTATCAGGTAAGTATAATTTATGTTTTCCTTCTTAATATGAGGAGAGTCCAAAGCATAATTCCTTACTGTTGGGAAAACTATACCCAAGCTCTAGAGGACATTGAATAACGGGAGGGGTAGAGAAAAGGCGGACCCTAATCTGAGGGCACCACAGTCTGTAAAACCTTTCTCCCAAAAGCTGCTTCATTTAGAAAAAGTATGTAAGCAGGACCAGGTAGCCGCCTTACAAATCTGATCTAGAGAGGCCTCGTTCTTAAAGGCCCAAGAGAAAGCCACTGCTCTAGTGGAATGATCCATAATCCTTTGAGGTCTAAATCCAGCTGACTAGTAAGATAAGCGTATAACATTCCTCAACCAAAAAGATAAGGAAGCCTTCAGACCCTTACGCTTCCCAGAGTACATAACAAACAAGCACAAAGTTGGTCTAAAATCCTTAGTAGCTTGAAGATAAAACTTCAAAGCTCGAACCCCATCCAGATTATGAAGTAAATGTTCCTTCAAAGAAGGAGGATTAGGACACAAGGAAGGAACCACGATCTCCTGATTGATGTTACGATCAGACACTACCATAAGAAGAAAACCCAAGCGGGTACTTAGGACAGCCTTATCCAAGTGAAACAACAGATAAGAAGGCTCACATTGCAAGGCAGCCATTTCAGAAACTCTTGCGTGCCGACACAATAGCCAATAAAAAAAAAAAAACTTTCCAGGACAACAATTTAATATCAATCGAATGCATAGGCTCACACGGAGCCCGTTGCAAAAGCTTAAGAACAAGATTCAAACTCCAAGGTGGAGCGTTAGATATAAACACAAGACTGGTCCTGATCAGAGCCTTAATGAAGGATTGCACGTCAGGAAGCTCTGCAAGCTTTTTGTGTAGCAAAACAGAAAGGGACGAAATCTGTCCCCTCAGGGAACTGGCAGAAAGGCCCTTCTCCAGACCCTCCTGGAGAAAGGAAAGAATCCTGGCAGGCTTGACCTTATGCCAGACGAAACCACACTCTTCACACCAGAACAAGTAAGCTCTCCACACCTTATGGTAAATGCAATGAGCAACAGGCTTACAAGCCTGAATGACTGTCGATAACCCTCTCAGAGAAACTTCTCTTGGCTAAGACTAAGCGTTCAATCTATACGCAGTCAGCCTCAGAGAATCTAGATTTTGATGAACAAAGGGACCCTGTTCCAGCAGATCCCGGCTACAAGGTAAGCTCCATGGAGGAAATGAGGACATCCCCACCAGGTCCGCGAACCACATACTTTGCGGCCACGATGGAGCAATCAGTATCACTGCCTGCTCCTGCTTGATGCGGGCCACTACACAAGGGAGAAGTGGTAACGGTGGAAAAATGTAAAATAGTTTGAACCTCCAAGGCACCGCTAATGCATCTATTAGCTCCGCCTGAGGATCCCTGGACCGCGACCCATATCTGGGTAGCTTGGAATTGAGCCGGGATGCCATGAGATCTATCTTCGACGTCCCCTATCTGTCGCAAATCTCTGCAAACACCTCGGGATGGAGAGACCATTTCCCCCAGATGAAAGGCTTGTAAATTTCCATACCATCAAATTAATAATTTGAATTCCTGATGGAAAAAACAAATGTTAAGATATAAGGTCTGACCTGAATGGAAGTGACCAAGATTGGCAACTGGACATATGAACAAGAACCATAGACCAAAACCTGTGGAGCCACCAGCAACAAAAAAGATTGCTCCCTGATGATTTTGAAAATCACTCTAAAAAGAAGAACCAGAAGCGAAAAAATATAGGCAGATTGATAACCCCAAGGAAGTGTCAATGCATACACTGCTTCCGCCTGGGGATCCCCGGACCTGAATAGGCCCCTGGGAAGTTCCTTGTTTAGATGAGATGCCATCAGATCTATTTCTGTAAGCCCTCACATCTGTACAATTTGAAAAAAAACATATCTGGGTAAAGAGACCATTCTCCCGGATGTAAAGCTTGATTGACAGAGATAATCCACTTCCCAATTGTCTATATCTGGCGGGGGGGGGGGGGGGGGTTTGATTAACAAAACACAGAAATTAGATAGGAGCTGGATTTAGCCCAAGCAAATATCCGAGATACTTCTGTCACAGCCTAAAGACTGATAGTCCCACCCTGATGATTGACATACGCCACAGTTGTGACATTGTCTGTCTGAAAAACAATAAACATCTCTTTCTTCAAAAAGAAGCCAAAAACTGAAGAACTCTGAGAAATGCACGGAGTTCCAAAATATCAAATGGTAATCTCACCTTCTGAGATTTCCAAACCCCTTGTGCTGACAGAGATCCTCAGACAGCTTCCCAACCTAAAAGACTTGCATCTGTAGAGATCATGGTCCAGGTTGAAAGAACCGAAGAACCCGTAGAACTAAATGATGGTGATCTTAACCAACAAATCAAAGATAGTTAAACATTAGGATTCAAAGATATAAAAAGTGATATCCTAGAATCCCTGCACCATTAATTCAGCATAAAAAACAGGAAAGGTTTCCTATGAAAATGAGCAAAAGGAATCAAATCCAATGCTGCAGCCATGAGACATAAAACTTCCATGCATATATAGCAACTGAAGGAAATAATAGAGACTGAAGGTTCTGACAAACGGAACCCAATAAAATTGTCACTTGTCTGCTAGAGACAAAGACATTGACACAATCTATCTGGAAACCTAAAAATGGTGACCCTTGTGAGGAATCAAGGAGCTTTTTGATACAAAGTTGAATCGTATAAGATTCCGCAGAACGAAAAGACTGAGCCAGTACCATGAAATCATCCAAATAAGGAAACACTGAGAACCTTGAAAAGATTCTTAGAGTTGTCGCTAGACCAGAAGGAAAAGCAACAAGTTGGTAATGCTTGTCAAAAAACATAATTTATGTAAGAACTTACCTGATAAATTCATTTCCTTTATATTAGCAAGAGTCCATGAGCTAGTGACGTATGGGATATACATTCCTACCAGGAGGGGCAAAGTTTCCCAAACCTCAAAATGCCTATAAATACACCCCTCACCACACCCACAAATCAGTTTAACGAATAGCCAAGAAGTGGGGTGATAAGAAAAAAGGGCGAAGAATAAATATAAGGAATTGGAATAATTGTGCTTTATACAAAAAAATCATAACCACCACAAAAAAGGGTGGGCCTCATGGACTCTTGCTAATATGAAAGAAATGAATTTATCAGGTAAGTTCTTACATAAATTATGTTTTCTTTCATGTAATTAGCAAGAGTCCATGAGCTAGTGACGTATGGGATAATGACTACCCAAGATGTGGATCTTCCACGCAAGAGTCACTAGAGAGGGAGGGATAAAATAAAGACAGCCAATTCCGCTGAAAATAATCCACACCCAAACAAAGTTTAAAACTTATAATGAAAAAAACTGAAATTATAAGCAGAAGAATCAAACTGAAACAGCTGCCTGAAGTACTTTTCTACCAAAAACTGCTTCAGAAGAAGAAAACACATCAAAATGGTAGAATTGAGTAAAAGTATGCAAAGAAGACCAAGTTGCTGCTTTGCAAATCTGAACAACCGAAGCTTCATTCCTAAACGCCCAGAAAGTAGAAACTGACCTAGTAGAATGAGCTGTAATACTTTGAGGCAGAGTTTTACCCGACTCGACATAAGCATGATGAATTAAAGATTTCAACCAAGATGCCAAAGAAATGGCAGAAGCCTTCTGACCTTTCCTAGAACCGGAAAAGAAAACAAATAGACTAGAAGTCTTTCGGAAATACTTAGTAGCTTCAACATAATATTTCAAAGCTCTAACTACATCCAAAGAAAGCAATGATTTCTCCTTAGAATTCTTAGGATTAGGACATAATGAAGGAACCACAATTTCTCTACTAATGTTGTTAGAATTCACAACCTTAGGTAAAAAATTAAAACAGAATTTATGTTTACCTGATAAATTACTTTCTCCAACGGTGTGTCCGGTCCACGGCGTCATCCTTACTTGTGGGATATTCTCTTCCCCAACAGGAAATGGCAAAGAGCCCAGCAAAGCTGGTCACATGATCGATCCTAGGCTCCGCCTTCCCCAGTCATTCGACCGACGTAAAGGAGGAATATTTGCATAGGAGAAATCATATGATACCGTGGTGACTGTAGTTAAAGAAAATAAATTATCAGACCTGATTAAAAAACCAGGGCGGGCCGTGGACCGGACACACCGTTGGAGAAAGTAATTTATCAGGTAAACATAAATTCTGTTTTCTCCAACATAGGTGTGTCCGGTCCACGGCGTCATCCTTACTTGTGGGAACCAATACCAAAGCTTTAGGACACTGATGAAGGGAGGGAGCAAATCAGGTCACCTAAATGGAAGGCACCATGGCTTGCAAAACCTTTCTCCCAAAAATAGCCTCAGAAGAAGCAAAAGTATCAAACTTGTAAAATTTGGTAAAAGTGTGCAGTGAAGACCAAGTCACTGCCTTACATATCTGATCAACAGAAGCCTCGTTCTTGAAGGCCCATGTGGAAGCCACAGCCCTAGTGGAATGAGCTGTGATTCTTTCAGGAGGCTGCCGTCCGGCAGTCTCATAAGCCAATCTGATGATGCTTTTAATCCAAAAAGAGAGAGAGGTAGAAGTTGCTTTTTGACCTCTCCTTTTACCAGAATAAACAACAAACAAGGAAGATGTTTGTCTAAAATCCTTTGTAGCATCTAAATAGAATTTTAGAGCGCGAACAACATCCAAATTGTGCAACAAACGTTCCTTCTTTGAAACTGGATTCGGACACAAAGAAGGCACGACTATCTCCTGGTTAATGTTTTTGTTAGAAACAACTTTCGGAAGAAAACCAGGTTTAGTACGTAAAACCACCTTATCTGCATGGAACACCAGATAAGGAGGAGAACACTGCAGAGCAGATAATTCTGAAACTCTTCTAGCAGAAGAAATTGCAACCAAAAACAAAACTTTCCAAGATAATAACTTAATATCAACGGAATGTAAGGGTTCAAACGGAACCCCCTGAAGAACTGAAAGAACTAAATTGAGACTCCAGGGAGGAGTCAAAGGTTTGTAAACAGGCTTGATTCTAACCAGAGCCTGAACAAAGGCTTGAACATCTGGCACAGCTGCCAGCTTTTTGTGAAGTAACACAGACAAGGCAGAAATCTGTCCCTTCAAGGAACTTGCAGATAATCCTTTCTCCAATCCTTCTTGAAGAAAGGATAGAATCTTAGGAATTTTTACCTTGTCCCAAGGGAAACCTTTAGATTCACACCAACAGATATATTTTTTCCATATTTTGTGGTAAATTTTTCTAGTTACAGGCTTTCTGGCCTGAACAAGAGTATCAATAACAGAATCTGAGAACCCTCGCTTTGATAAGATCAAGCGTTCAATCTCCAAGCAGTCAGTTGGAGTGAGACCAGATTCGGATGTTCGAACGGACCTTGAACAAGAAGGTCTCGTCTCAAAGGTAGCTTCCATGGTGGAGCCGATGACATATTCACCAGGTCTGCATACCAAGTCCTGCGTGGCCACGCAGGAGCTATCAAGATCACCGATGCCCTCTCCTGATTGATCCTGGCTACCAGCCTGGGGATGAGAGGAAACGGCGGGAATACATAAGCTAGTTTGAAGGTCCAAGGTGCTACTAGTGCATCTACTAGAGTCGCCTTGGGATCCCTGGATCTGGACCCGTAGCAAGGAACCTTGAAGTTCTGACGAGAGGCCATCAGATCCATGTCTGGAATGCCCCACAGTTGAGTAATGTGGGCAAAGATTTCCGGATGGAGTTCCCACTCCCCCGGATGTAATGTCTGACGACTCAGAAAATCCGCTTCCCAATTTTCCACTCCTGGGATGTGGATTGCAGACAAGTGGCAGGAGTGAGTCTCCGCCCATTGAATGATTTTGGTCACTTCTTCCATCGCCAGGGAACTCCTTGTTCCCCCCTGATGGTTGATGTACGCAACAGTCGTCATGTTGTCTGATTGAAACCGTATGAACTTGGCCTTTGCTAGCTGAGGCCAAGCCTTGAGAGCATTGAGTATCGCTCTCAGTTCCAGAATATTTATCGGTAGAAGAGATTCTTCCCGAGACCAAAGACCCTGAGCTTTCAGGGGTCCCCAGACCGCGCCCCAGCCCATCAGACTGGCGTCGGTCGTGACAATGACCCACTCTGGTCTGCGGAAGCTCATCCCCTGTGACAGGTTGTCCAGGGACAGCCACCAACGGAGTGAATCTCTGGTCCTCTGATTTACTTGTATCGTCGGAGACAAGTCTGTATAGTCCCCATTCCACTGACTGAGCATGCACAGTTGTAATGGTCTTAGATGAATGCGCGCAAAAGGAACTATGTCCATTGCCGCTACCATCAAACCTATTACTTCCATGCACTGCGCTATGGAAGGAAGAGGAACGGAATGAAGTATTTGACAAGAGTTTAGAAGTTTTGTTTTTCTGGCCTCTGTCAGAAAAATCCTCATTTCTAAGGAGTCTATTATTGTTCCCAAGAAGGGAACCCTCGTTGACGGAGATAGAGAACTCTTTTCTACGTTCACTTTCCATCCGTGAGATCTGAGAAAGGCCAGGACAATGTCCGTGTGAGCCTTTGCTAGAGGAAGGGACGATGCTTGAATCAGAATGTCGTCCAAGTAAGGTACTACTGCAATGCCCCTTGGTCTTAGTACCGCTAGAAGGGACCCTAGTACCTTTGTGAAAATCCTTGGAGCAGTGGCTAATCCGAACGGAAGTGCCACGAACTGGTAATGCTTGTCCAGGAATGTGAACCTTAGGAACCGATGATGTTCCTTGTGGATAGGAATATGTAGATACGCATCCTTTAAATCCACCGTGGTCATGAATTGACCTTCCTGGATGGAAGGAAGAATTGTTCGAATGGTTTCCATTTTGAACGATGGAACCTTGAGAAACTTGTTTAGGATCTTGAGATCTAAGATTGGTCTGAACGTTCCCTCTTTTTTGGGAACTATGAACAGATTGGAGTAGAACCCCATCCCTTGTTCTCCGAATGGAACAGGATGAATCACTCCCATTTTTAACAGGTCTTCTACACAATGTAAGAATGCCTGTTTTTTTATGTGGTCTGAAGACAATTGAGACCTGTGGAACCTCCCCCTTGGGGGAAGCCCTTTGAATTCCAGAAGATAACCTTGGGAGACTATTTCTGGCGCCCAAGGATCCAGAACATCTCTTGCCCAAGCCTGAGCGAAGAGAGAGAGTCTGCCCCCCACCAGATCCGGTCCCGGATCGGGGGCCAACATCTCATGCTGTCTTGGTAGCAGTGGCAGGTTTCTTGGCCTGCTTTCCCTTGTTCCAGCCTTGCATTGGTCTCCAGGCTGGCTTGGCTTGAGAAGGATTACCCTCTTGCTTAGAGGACGTAGCACTTGGGGCTGGTCCGTTTCTACGAAAGGGACGAAAATTAGGTTTATTTTTGGCCTTGAAAGACCTATCCTGAGGAAGGGCGTGGCCCTTGCCCCCAGTGATATCAGAGATAATCTCTTTCAAGTCAGGGCCAAACAGCGTTTTCCCCCTTGAAAGGAATGTTAAGCAATTTGTTCTTGGAAGACGCATCCGCTGACCAAGATTTTAACCAAAGCGCTCTGCGCGCCACAATAGCAAACCCAGAATTTTTCGCCGCTAACCTAGCCAATTGCAAAGTGGCGTCTAGGGTGAAAGAATTAGCCAATTTAAGAGCACGGATTCTGTCCATAATCTCCTCATAAGAAGGAGAATTACTAGTGATCGCCTTTTCTAGCTCATCGAACCAGAAACACACGGCTGTAGTGACAGGGACAATGCATGAAATTGGTTGTAGAAGGTAACCTTGCTGAACAAACATCTTTTTAAGCAAACCTTCTAATTTTTTATCCATAGGATCTTTGAAAGCACAACTATCTTCTATGGGTATAGTGGTGCGTTTGTTTAGAGTAGAAACCGCCCCCTCGACCTTGGGAACTGTCTGCCATAAGTCCTTTCTGGGGTCGACCATAGGAAACAATTTTTTAAATATGGGGGGAGGGACGAAAGGTATACCGGGCCTTTCCCATTCTTTATTTACAATGTCCGCCACCCGCTTGGGTATAGGAAAAGCTTCGGGGGGCCCCGGGACCTCTAGGAACTTGTCCATTTTACATAGTTTCTCTGGGATGACCAAATTCTCACAATCATCCAGAGTGGATAACACCTCCTTAAGCAGAGCGCGGAGATGTTCCAACTTAAATTTAAATGTAATCACATCAGGTTCAGCTTGTTGAGAAATTTTCCCTGAATCTGAAATTTCTCCCTCAGACAAAACCTCCCTGGCCCCCTCAGACTGGTGTAGGGGCCCTTCAGGAACAATATCATCAGCGTCCTCATGCTCTTCAGTATTTTCTAAAACAGAGCAGTCGCGCTTTCACTGATAAGTGGGCATTTTGGCTAAAATGTTTTTGATAGAATTATCCATTACAGCCGTTAATTGTTGCATAGTAAGGAGTATTGGCGCGCTAGATGTACTAGGGGCCTCTTGTGTGGGCAAGACTGGTGTAGACGAAGGAGGGGATGATGCAGTACCATGCTTACTCCCCTCACTTGAGGAATCATCTTGGGCATCATTTTCTCTAAATTTTGTGTCACATAAATCACATCTATTTAAATGAGAAGGGACCTTGGCTTCCCCACATTCAGAACACAGTCTATCTGGCAGTTCAGACATGTTAAACAGGCATAAACTTGATAACAAAGTACAAAAAACGTTTTAAAATAAAACCGTTACTGTCACTTTAAATTTTAAACTGAACACACTTTATTACTGCAATTGCGAAAAAGTATGAAGGAATTGTTCAAAATTCACCAAAATTTCACCACAGTGTCTTAAAGCCTTAAAAGTATTGCACACCAAATTTGGAAGCTTTAACCCTTAAAATAACGGAACCGGAGCCGTTTTTATATTTAACCCCTTTACAGTCCCTGGTATCTGCTTTGCTGAGACCCAACCAAGCCCAAAGGGGAATACGATACCAAATGACGCCTTCAGAAAGTCTTTTCTATGTATCAGAGCTCCTCACACATGCATCTGCATGTCATGCTTCTCAAAAACAAGTGCGCAATACAGGCGCGAAAATGAGACTCTGCCTATGATTAGGGAAAGCCCCTAGAGAATAAGGTGTCCAATACAGTGCCTGCCGGTTATTTTACAAAATTCCCAAGATTAAAATAATTCCTCAAGGCTATGGAGTATAAAATATGTTTATATATAAATCGATTTAGCCCAGAAAATGTCTACAGTCTTAAAAAGCCCTTGTGAAGCCCTTATTTACTGTCTGTAATAAAATGGCTTACCGGATCCCATAGGGAAAATGACAGCTTCCAGCATTACATCGTCTTGTTAGAATGTGTCATACCTCAAGCAGCAAAAGTCTGCTCACTGTTCCCCCAACTGAAGTTAATTCCTCTCAACAGTCCTGTGTGGAACAGCCATCGATTTTAGTAACGGTTGCTAAAATCATTTTCCTCTTACAAACAGAAATCTTCATCTCTTTTCTGTTTCAGAGTAAATAGTACATACCAGCACTATTTTAAAATAACAAACTCTTGATTGAATAATAAAAACTACAGTTAAACACTAAAAAACTCTAAGCCATCTCCGTGGAGATGTTGCCTGTACAACGGCAAAGAGAATGACTGGGGAAGGCGGAGCCTAGGAGGGATCATGTGACCAGCTTTGCTGGGCTCTTTGCCATTTCCTGTTGGGGAAGAGAATATCCCACAAGTAAGGATGACGCCGTGGACCGGACACACCTATGTTGGAGAAAAGAAGTTCACAACACCGCCTTATCCTGATGAAAAAACAGAAAAGGAGACTCACAAGAAAGAGCAGATAATTCAGAAACTCTTCTGGCAGAAGAGATGGCCAAAAGGAACAAAACTTTTCAAGAAAGTAATTTAATGTCCAAAGAATGCATAGGTTCAAACGGAGGAGCTTGAAGAGCCCCCAGAACCAAATTCAAACTCCAAGGAGGAGAAATTGACTTAATGACAGGTTTTATACGAACCAAAGCTTGTACAAAACAATGAATATCAGGAAGATTAACAATCTTTCTGTGAAAAAGAACAGAAAGAGCAGAGATTTGTCTTTTCAAGGAACTTGCAGACAAACCTTTATCCAAACCATCCTGAAGAAACTGTAAAATTCTCGGAATTCTAAAAGAATGCCAGGAAAAATGATGAGAAAGACACCAAGAAATATAAGTCTTCCAGACTCTATAATATATCTCCCTAGATACGGATTTACGAGCCTGTAACATAGTATTAATCACAGAGTCAGAGAAACCTCTTTGACTAAGAATCAAGCGTTCAATCTCCATACCTTTAAATTTAAGGATTTGAGATCCTGATGGAAAAAAAGGACCTTGTGACAGAAGGTCTGGTCTTAACGGAAGAGTCCACGGTTGGCAAGAGGCCATCCGGACAGGATCCGCATACCAAAAACCTGAGAGGCCATGCTGGAGCCACCAGCAGAACAAATGAGCATTCCTTCAGAATCTTGGAGACTACTCTTAGAAGAAGAACTAGAGGCGGAAAGATATAGGCAGGATGATACTTCCAAGGAAGTGACAACGCATTCACTGCTTCCGCTTGAGGATCCCTGGATCTGGACAGATACCTGGGAAGTTTCTTGTTTAGATGAGAAGCCATCAGATCTATTTCTGGAAGACCCCATTTTTGAACAATCTGAAGAAATACCTCTGGGAGAAGAGACCATTCGCCCGGATGAAACGTGTGGCGACTGAGATAATCCGCTTCCCAATTGTCTATACCTGGGATATGAACCGCAGAAACTAGACAGGAGCTGGATTCCGCCCATACCAGAATTCGAGATACTTCTTTCATAGCCAGAGGACTGTGAGTCCCTCCTTGATGATTGATGTATGCCACAGTTGTGACATTGTCTGTCTGAAAACAAATGAACGATTCTCTCTTTAGAAGAGGCCAAGACTGAAGAGCTCTGAAAATTGCACGGAGTTCCAAAATATTGATCGGTAATCTCACCTCCTGAGATTCCCAAACCCCTTGTGCTGTCAGAGACCCCCACACAGCTCCCCAACCTGTAGGACTTGCATCTGTTGAAATTACAGTCCAGGTCGGAAGAACAAAAGAAGCCCCCTGAACTAAACGATGGTGATCTGTCCACCACGTCAAAGAGTGTCGTACAATCGGTTTTAAAGATATTAATTGAGATATCTTTGTGTAATCCCTGCACCACTGGTTCAGCATACAGAGCTGAAGAGGCCGCATGTGAAAACGAGCAAAGGGGATCGCGTCCGATGCCGCAGTCATAAGACCTAGAATTTCCATGCATAAGGCTACCGAAGGGAAAGATTGTGACTGAAGGTTTCGACAAGCTGATATCAACTTTAGACGTCTCATGTCTATCAAAGATAGAGTCATGGATACTGAATCTATCTGAAAACCTAAAAAGGTTACCTAAGTCTGAGGAATCAATGAACTTTTTGGCAAATTGATCCTCCAACCATGATGTTGAAGAAACAACACAAGTCGATTCGAATGAGATTCTGCTAAATGTGAAGACTGAGCAAGTACCAAGATATCGTCCAAATAAGGAATACCACAATACCCTGTTCTCTGATTACAGACAGAAGAGCACCGAGAACCCTCGTGAAAATTCTTGGAGCTGTAGCTAGGCCAAACGGCAGAGCCACAAACTGGTAATGCTTGTCTAGGAAAGAGAATCTCAGAAACTGATAGTGATCTGGATGAATCGGAATATGCAGATATGCATCCTGTAAAACTATAGTAGACATATAATGCCCTTGTTGAACAAAAGGCAGGATAGTCCTTACAGTTACCATTTTGAATGTTGGTATCCTTACATAATGATTCAATATTTTTAGATCCAGAACTGGTCTGAAGGAATTTTCCTTCTTTGGTACAATGAAGAGATTTGAATAAAACCCCAGTCCCTGTTCCAGAACTGGAACTGGCAAAATTACTCCAGTCAACTCTAGATCTGAAACATATTTCAGAAATGCTTGAGCTTTCGCTGGGTTTACTGGGACACGGGAAAGAAAAAATCTTTTTGCAGGAGGCCTTATCTTGAAGCCAATTCTGTACCCTTCTGAAACAATGTTCTGAATCCAAAGATTGTGAACGGAATTGATCCAAATTTCTTAGAAAAAACGTAATCTGCCCCCTACCAGCTGAGCTGGAATGAGGGCTGCACCTTCATGTGGACTTAGGAGCTGGCTTTGACTTTCTAAAAGGCTTGGATTTATTCCAGACTGGAGATGGTTTCCAAACTGATACCGCTCCTGAGGATGAAGGATCAGGTTTTTGTTCCTTGTTGTGACAAAAGGAACGAAAACGATTATTACCCTGGAAAGAAAGGGAAAGCAGAGTAGACCTAGAAGACATAACAGCATTCCAAGTCTTAAGCCATAAAGCTCTTCTAGCTAAAATAGCTAGAGACATATACCCGACATCAACTCTAATTATATCAAAGATGGCATTACAAATAAAATTATTAGCATGTTGAAGAATAAAAATGCTATGAGAATTATGATCTGTTACTTGTTGCGCTAAAGCTTCTAACCAAAAGATGAAGCTGCAACAACATCCGCTAAAGATATAGCAGGTCTAAGAAGATTACCTGAACACAAGTAAGCTTTTCTTAGAAAGGATTCAATTTTCCTATTTAAAGGATCCTTAAGGAAGTACCATCTGCCGTAGGAATAGTAGTACGCTTAACAAGAGTAGAGACAGCCCCATCAACCTTAGGGATTTTGTCCCAAAAACTCTAATCTGTCAGAAGGCACAGGATATAATTGCTTAAAACGTTTAGAAGGAGTAAATGAATTACCCAAATTATTCCATTCCCTGGAAATTACTTCAGAAATAGCACTAGGGACAGGAAAAACTTCTGGAATAACTACAGGAGATTTAAAAACCTTATCTAAACGTTTAGATTTAGTATCAAGAGGACCAGAATCCTCTATTTCTAATGCAATTAGGACTTCTTTAAGTAAAGAACGAATAAATTTAATTTTAAATAAATATGAAGATTTATCAGCATCAACCTCTGAGACAGAATCCTCTGAACCAGAAGAACCATTATCAGAATCAGAATGATGATGTTCATTTAAAAATTCATCTGAAAAATGAGAAGTTTTAAAAGACTTTTTACGTTTACTAGAAGGAGGGATAACAGACATAGCCTTCTTAATGGATTTAGAAACAAAATCTCTTATGTTATCAGGAACACTCTGAGTATTAGATGTTGACAGAACAGCAACAGGTAATGTAACATTACTAAAGGAAATATTATCTGCATTAACAGTTTGTCATGACAAAACAGTACAAACAACAGCTGGAGGAACAGATACCATAAGTTTACAGTAGATACACTTAGCTTTGGTAGCTCCAGCCCCAGGCAGCGATTTTCCAGAAGTATCTTCTGACTCAGTTTCAACGTGGGACATCTTGCAATATGTAATAGAAAAAAACAACATATAAAGCAAAATTGATCAAATTCCTTAAATGACAGTTTCAGGAATGGGAAAAAAAATGCCAGTGAACAAGCTTCTAGCAACCAGAAGCAATAAAAAATGAGACTTAAATAATGTGGAGACAATAGTGACGCCCATATTTTTTTAGCGCCAAAAATGACGCCCACATTATTTGGCGCCTAAATGCTTTTGGCGGCAAAAATGACGCCACATCCGGAACACCGACACTTTTGGCGCAAAAGAACATCAAAAATGACGCAACTTCCGGCGACACGTATGACGCCGGAAACAGAAAAAAAAATTTGCGCCAAAAAAGTCAGCGCCAAGAATGACGCAATAAAATGAAGCATTATCAGCCCCCGCGAGCCTAACAGCCCACAGGGAAAAAGTCAAATTTTTAAGGCAAGAAAAAAATTGATTTATTCATATGCATTATCCCAAATATGAAACTGACTGTCTGAAATAAGGAACGTTGAACATCCTGAGTCAAGGCAAATAAATGTTTGAATACATATATTTAGAACTTTATAAAAAAGTGCCCAACCATAGCTTAGAGTGTCACAGAAAATAAGATTTACTTACCCCAGGACACTCATCTACATGTTGTAGAAAGCCAAACCAGTACTGAAACGAGAATCAGTAGAGGAAATGGTATATATAAGAGTATATCGTCGATCTGAAAAGGGAGGTAAGAGATGAATCTCTACGACCGATAACAGAGAACCTATGAAATAGACCCCGTAGAAGGAGATCACTGCATTCAAATAGGCAATACTCTCCTCACATCCCTCTGACATTCACTGCACGCTGAGAGGAAAACCGGGCTCCAACCTGCTGCGGAGCGCATATCAACGTAGAATCTAGCACAAACTTACTTCACCACCTCCATAGGAGGCAAAGTTTGTAAAACTGATTTGTGGGTGTTGTGAGGGGTGTATTTATAGGCATTTTGAGGTTTGGGAAACTTTGCCCCTCCTGGTAGGAATGTATATCCCATACGTCACTAGCTCATGGACTCTTGCTAATTACATGAAAGAAAAAGACTTCTCATAGACTGTTTTACTCTGAATCCTATTCTGTACCCAAAATCTAAGAAGTTTGGACCGAATTGAACCAAACAATTTCAAAAAAGTTTTAACCAGCCCCTTACCAGCTAAGCTGGAATAAAAACCGCACCTACATGCAAATTTGGGGAGCCGACTTTGAACTGTGAAATGGCTGAATTGAATGAAGAAAAACTTTCAATTATAAACATGTTACTTGGGGAAGAATATAGGATTCCGTTCCTTAGTAAGAACAAAAATCACTGACCAAAAAGGCACTAATATAAGCTTAAAATTTAGTCTTAGAACTCAATCTTGAAGCCCAGAGTAACAATTAAAGAATTGAATCCAATTATGAACCAAATAATTGATTACCTTGGAAAAGAAATATGGAATTTAGAAATCAAATTAGCATTCCAAGATTGAAATCACAAAGTTCTTCTAGCTAAAATAGCTAAAGACATAGATTAAACCTCATTTGCGAAAATATCAAAAAATGACGACACAAATGAAATTATTAGCATGTTGACTTAACAATGCTAAACAAATCATAATCCGATACTTGATCTTAAAGTATCCAACCAGAAGGATGAAGCAATTGCAACATCAGCCAAATAAATTACAGGTCTACGAAAAGTACCTGAAAATAAATAACTTTCCTTAAATAAGATACAACCATCTGAAGGAAAAAAATAAATACTATTTCATATAGAAATAATAGTATGTTAAGCAGGAGTAGAGATAGCCCCATTAACTTGGGGAATCTTTCCTCAAAACTGAAAACTAACTGCCGGCAAAGAATACAATTTAAAAACCTTAACCCCTTAATGACCACAGCACTTTTCCATTTTCTGTCCGTTTGGGACCAAGGCTATTTTTACATTTTTGCGGTGTTTGTGTTTAGCTGTAATTTCCCTCTTACTCATTTACTGTACCCACACATATAATATACCGTTTTTCTCGCCATTAAATTAACTTTCTAAAAATATCATTATTTTCATCATATCTTATAATTTACTATAAAAAAAATTATAAAATATGAGGAAAAAATGGAAAAAAACACACTTTTTTTAACTTTGACCCCCAAAATCTGTTACACATCTACAACCACCAAAAAGAAAACATGCTAAATAGTTTCTAAATTTTGTCCTGAGTTTAGAAATACCTAATATTTACATGTTCTTTGCTTTTTTTGAAAGCTATAGGGCCATAAATACAAGTAGCATTTTGCTATTTCCAAACTACTTTTTTTCAAAATTAGCGCTAGTTACATTGGAACACTAATATCTTTCAGGAATCCCTGAATATCAATGGACATGTATATATTTTTTTTTAGAAGACATCCCAAAGTATTGATCTAGGCCAATTTTGGTATATTTCATGCCACCATTTCACCGCCAAATGCGATCAAATACAAAAAATCGTTCACTTTTTCACAAATTTTTTCACAAACTTTCGGTTTCTCACTGAAATTATTTACAAACAGCTTGTGCAATTATGGCACAAATGGTTGTAAATGCTTCTCTGGGATCCCCTTTGTTCAGAAATAGCAGACATATATGGCTTTGGCATTGCTTTTTGGTAATTAGTAGGCCGCTAAATGCCGCTGCGCACCACACGTGTATTATGCCCAGCAGTGCAGGGGTTAATTAGGGAGCTTGTAGGGAGCTTGTATGGTTAATGTTAGCTTTAGTGTAGTGTAGTAGACAACCCAAAGTATTGATCTAGGCCCATTTTGGTATATTTCATGCCACCATTTCACCGCCAAATGCGATCAAATAAAAAAAAAACGTTAAATTTTTCACAATTTTAGGTTTCTCACTGAAATCATTTACAAACAGCTTGTGCAATTATGGCACAAATGGTTGTAAATGCTTCTCTGGGATCCCCTTTGTTCAGAAATAACAGATATATATGACTTTGGCGTTGCTTTCTGGTAATTAGAAGGCCGCAAAATGCTGCTGCGCATCACACGTGTATTATGGCTAGCAGTGAAGGGGTTAATTAGGAAGTTTGTAGGGAGCTTGCAGGGTTAATTTTAGCTTTAGTGTAGAGATCAGCCTCCCACCTGACACATCAGACCCCCTGATCCCTCCCAAACAGCTCCCTTCCCTCCCCCACCCCACAATTGTCCCCGCCATCTTAAGTACTGGCAGAAAGTCTGCCAGTACTAAAATAAAAGCTTTTTGGGGGTTTAGGTTTTTTTAAAAAATAAAAAAATAATTCTTCTGCTGTGTAGGACCCCCCTTAGCCTCCAACCTCCCTGATCCCCCCCAAAACAGCTCTGTAACCCTTCCATATCTGCCTTATTGGGGGCCATCTTGGGTACTGGCAGCTGTCTGCCAGTACCCAGCTTGCACAAAAAAGGGCTTTTTTTTTTTCTTTCTTAGTGTTATTTTTCTTTCTTATGTATTTTTTTTCTGTAGTGTAGCTTCCCCAAACACCCCCCCCCCACCACAAACCCCCACCATCTCATTGATCGTATTTTTTTTTATATACATTTTTTGAACTGATTGCCTTTTTCTGTAGTGTAGCGGTTCCCACCCGCTCCCTCCCCGTGCCCGCCCCCGCCCTCCCGTGCACGCGCGCGCGTCCGTGCGCGCCCCTGGGCATCCCCGCCCACGATCCCGCCCCCCTCCACATCTCCAGGGCCATCGATGGCCGCCACCCGCCTCCCGGTACTGCTCCCACCCACCAACGAAGGAAGCCACCGATCTCCGGTGCAGAGAGGGCCACAGAGTGGCTCTCTCTGCATCGGATGGCTTCAAAAGGTTATTGCAGGATGCCTCCATATCGAGGCATCACTGCAATAACCGGAAAGCAGCTGGAAGCGAGCAGGATCGCTTCCAGCTGCTTTCCACACCGAGGACGTGCAGGGTACGTCCTCAGGCATTAACTGCCTTTTTTTTGAGGACGTACCCTGCACGTCCTCGGTCATTAAGGGGTTAAAGAAGGAATAAAAGAAATTCTCAGCCTATTCCATTCCCTAGAATCAGGAACTGGAAAAAAACTTCTGAAGAAACCACAAAAGGTTAATAAGCAGAATTTAAATGTTAGCTAGTCTTTAAATCAAAAGAACTAGTTACTTTAACATCAAAAATAATCAACACCTTTTCAACAAAGAACAAATGTACTGTATTAAAAAATAAAAAAGTAGTTTTGTTTAGTGTCAATATCTGATGAAGAAAATTCTGAATGAGAAAAAAACACCATCAGAGAAGGATAATTCAGTATGTTGTTGGTCATTTGAAACTTCATCAACTAAATAAGACGTTTGAAAAAGACCTAAACATTTTTATTAGAAGGAGGGATGTCAGAAAGCCTTTAAAATAGAATCAGAAAAATATTCTTATAAATTCCTAAGTATATCTTGTACATAAGATGTAAAAAGAATAGCAATATATAAAGCATAAATACTAATGGACTCTGCATGTAAAAGTATATCATGATAACTTATTACAAACCATAGCTAAAGATAAACATTCATAACATTAAAATAAATTAACTTAGCTTTGGTAGGACTGATATCAGTCAACAGGAATCCCTTAGCATTTTCTGATACAGGAACAGTGTTTGAAAATATCTTGCAATATGTAAAAGAAAAAAACAACATATAAAGCAAAATTATCAAATTCCTTAAATGACAGTTTCAGGAATGGGAAAAAAATGCAAAACAAACAAGCCTCTAGCAACCAGAAGCAACAAAAATGTGAGACTTAAATAATGTGAAAAAAAGTGGCGCTAAGTATGACACCCACATTTTTTGGGGCCAAGTATGACGCCCACATTTTTTGGCGCCAAGAATGACGCCCACATTTTTTGGTGCAAAAAACGTCTGTAACACACATGCATGAAAAAATGACGCAACCACGAACAAACTTCCGGCGTCAACTATGGCGCCGGAAATGACAAAATTTTGCACCAAAAAAGTTCATGCCAAAAATGACGCAATAAATTGAAGCATTTTCTGCCCCCGCGAGCCTAACATCCCGCAGGGAAAAAAGTCAATTGAAAAATTTTTAAGGTAAGAAAAAATATTTATTCATATGCATTATCCCAAAATAATGAAATTGACAGTCTGAAAGAAGGAATACTGATTATCCTGAATCATGGCAAATATAAGTTTAAAACATATATTTAGAACTTTACATATAAAGTGCCCAACCATAGCTTAGAGTGTCATAAAAAAAATAAGACTTACTTACCCTAAGACACTCATCTACATATAGTAGATAGCCAAACCAGTACTGAAACGAGAATCAGTAGAGGTAATGGTATATAAGAGTTTATCGTCGATCTGAAAAGGGAGGTAGGAGAAGAAATCTCTATGACCGATAACAGAGAACCTATTAAATAGATCCCCTAGAGGAAGACCATTGTATTCAAATAGGCAATACTCTCTTCACATCCCTCTGACATTCACTGCACTCAGAGGAAAACCGGGCTTCAGCCTGCTGCGAAGCGCATATTAACGTAGAATCTAGCACAAACTTACTTCACCACCTCCACGGGAGGCAAAGTTTGTAAAACTGAATTGTGGGTGTGGTGAGGGGTGTATTTATAGGCATTTTACGGTTTGGGAAACTTTGCCCATCCTGGTAGGAATGTATATCCCATACGTCACTAGCTCATGGACTCTTGCTAATTACATGAAAGAAAAAGATCTTCTTGAGTTTACAGCTCTAACATTACCCAAGCTACTGCAATTGGACCCAGACACCCTTCCACTTGATGTGGAGAGGGCTCATAGAATAGGCCCAGAGCCCTTGCCTGTCAGATCTAACCAGCGCCCAAGACAAGTAATTTTCAAGCTGCTTCGCTACCAGGAAAAATTAGATGTTCTCAAAGCCTACAGAGCCAAGTCAGACCTCAGCTTCAAGGGACACAAGTTACTAATCTTCCAGGACTTTTCCGCTGAAGTGGCGAGGAAGAGAAAGGAATTTGCACCCCTGTGTTCTAAGTTGCACTCGCAGGGAAGGCAGGTCTCGCTTTTATACCCAGCTAAACTGCGGCTTATGACCCCTTATGGTCCTAAGCTCTTCACCACACCTCAACAGCTGAAAGAACATCTAGACGCTGAAAGCAAAGATGGAGACACTTGAACAGTCCCGACCGGACCTGTCTTGGATATGTTGTTTAATTATGTTTCACTTAAGAGAGACTCTGATTCTTCACTTTAAGTGCGCCTTACCTGGTGATAACCAAAGGCTGATGCGGAGAGGCCCAGATGTGGGGTCCCTCCCCAAACTCTCCACACATGGACTATGTAGCATTGTCTACATCACTATCAATACATGCCTGTGTATTGTATTTTTCCTGTTTGGTTTGTTCTATTGTGTTTTGTGTTTTATTCTAGGTCTTGGTGAAAGCCTGCAAGAGCCATCTGGACTACAATGTTTGAAACGTAAATTTAGTACCTGCCTTGTGGGGGAGGGTGGTGGTATTCACAGGGTTTTGTGCTTTGTTTTCCTTATTACTCTGCTTACATCAGGTGGGAGGTGTATGGCCCCTCTTCTGTATGTCCACAAGGAATATCAATTCCCCCCCTAGCCGCTGATTACACACTCATACCTCACACCATGCAGTGCCTATGCGCAGCTTACATACCTCATTTTCCCACAGAGGGGCTGATATTTGCACTACCTCCCTGCAGAACTTTGTGGGATCATATATTCTCCCAGCTAATATTCTTGTGTAGTTTTGAGCTTTCTTCCCTGGTAGCGGTAGCCTTCAGCCCATTTAGTTTGCCCACTGATTGACCCATGCCCCCTATGCCCCTGACCCCTTTTTCAAGTGTCTCTCAGACCACCTTAGATAGCGCGGCATATCATCTCTCTGAAGTTCTAGCACAAGTGCTACTGCTATACGTGGGGTGGGACGGGCTGTTAAAACATGAGGGGGATCTGTTTGCTGACTTTGTGAAACTACTGGGGTCCCTGTCTATGACTATGTCTTTAACTATGTTCTTTTTTTGGTCCTGTCCTCAGACCTTTCCCGGTGCTCACCTGGTCTCGCCCCCCATGGACATGAACTCCTGGAGAGTGTTCCTTGGCTGTCCTATGCTGGTGAGTCAACCCTCAGATCACATATGTGCTTTTTACTTCATTAGCTGGGGCCATGCCCTCCTACATTACAGTATAGAAGCTCAAGTACATAGGACCACACCGTATAGTTCATTGCCTAGCCTTACTCAGTTTATCTTAACCCTAAAACTACCGTATGGCTTTAAACCTTAGGTTTACCTCCTGGAATGTTGGGGGCATTACGTCCCCGGCAAAAAGGAGCATGATCCTACAGCAGCATAAGAACCTACATACTGACATAGCGCTGCTCCAGGAAACAAAGCTAACCGCAGAGGAACACGAGAAACTCAAGACTCGATGGGTAGGCCACATTCTATACTCCCCCATTGAGAGCAGAAAGAGAGGAGTAGCTATCCTGGTAAAAAAGGGCCTTTTGGTGTCTTTCTCGCAGGTAGACATAGATAGGGATGGGAGATATATTCTGGTGGGGAAAATGGATTATACCTTATGCAATGTCTATGGCCCCAATGAAATCTGCCCCTCCTTTTGGTCATCTCTGCTGGCTAAACTAGCTACATACACTGCTCCTATTATCCTTGGGGGGGGGATTACAACTTGGCCCAGGCTCTTCCCCTGGACAGATTCAAGGATCCTACTTTAGCTAGCTCCTCAAAAAACGCACACACAAGATTCAAAAGGGAGGTATCATTGATAAATAACTTAAAATCCATGTTAGGACTTGTAGCTGTGTGGAGAGTTAGGAATCCACTGGAGAGAGACTACACATGTCTGTCCAAGACGCACAGTACTCTCTCAAGAATAGATTATTTTCTTACCTCCTCTGAAATAACGCCTCAAATTCACCACCCAACCATTGAGCGCATAATAATATCAGACCACGCCCCAATCCATTTCACACTCCAACCTACACGCATTAGACCCCCGAACAGGACTTGGAGATTTCCCTCTTACCTATATAATGATATAAATTTCTGGCAGCACCTCAGGACTGAGTGGGCATACTACACGTCAGATAACGAGCAGCACCGTAATAACCCAAACCTGTTCTGGCATGCCTCTAAGCCAGTTATGAGGGGAATCATTACTTCCTTTACAGCACACCACAATAAAAAAATTGCAAGAATTGATGAGGCATTCCTAGCAAACCTCACTGAGGCATATAATGGATACCTCTCTAATCCTACCCCCACCTCAAAACAAAAATATTACGATCTTAAGCTAGCTAGAGACACATATTTAATCCAACAAAACAATAAGTTCGACTTACACAGACAGGGACGATATTTCAGGCACGGTAACAAGTCAGGTAAACTACTAGCAAATCTAGTCAAGCTGTCTACCCCTAAATCACACATATTGGCCATAAAATCCCAATCCCGCTTAACGTTGAACAATAAAGAAATTATGTCAGAGTTCGTCAGATATTACACCTCCTTATACACAGGCCAGGAGATTAGTCTGGAGGCTAAGCAAAACTTTTGGAACAACACATGTATCCCTACCCTTTCGGATGAGCAGAATTCATTGCTTAGCGCCAGTATCCTCCCTCAGGAAGTAATTAAAGCTGTAAACAGAGCCAAGCTTGGAAAAGCGGCGGGCCCTGATGGGCTTCCCACAGAATATTATAGACTCCTAGTAAATGAGGTTGCCCCTGCCTTGTCCTCCCTATTCACAGCATATTTGGAAGGCTCTTCTCAAATAGATACCAGATTTACAGAGGCAAATATCTGTCTTATCCCTAAGCCGGATAAGGATCCCACAGACGACTCCTCCTATCGTCCAATTTCGTTACTAAACGGAGATTATAAATTGTTAACCAAAATCTTAGCTGACAGACTAGCACAGGTCCTTCCCTCACTTATACACACGGATCAGACCGGGTTTATCAAAGGCAGATCATCTGTGATCAATATTAGGAAAACTCTGGAAATCACCTCCCATTATTGGTATAATTCCCATTCCCCTAACCCTGTAGATTTACAAGATGCCTGTCTCTTAGCCCTCGACGCTGAGAAAGCGTTTGATAGGATAGAATGGGACCATCTACATACATAATTGGAAAAATGTGGCCTTTCGGGCAATTTTGCAACTTTTCTCAGCCGGTTATATACAGCCCCCTTGACATCCTGGATCACAAGCAGCATCTTTCACTATATGCAGATGACTTGCTTCTATTTATAGGCAACCCTGCGACTAATTTGAAACCTCTTTTGAATATACTTGAAAATTTTGGTACCTTCACAGGGTATAAAATAAATATTAATAAATCGGAGGTTCTCTGGTTACAAAACAAGCAAAACACTCCTTTGACAAACACTTAGAATAACAGACAGATCTTTTAAGTACCTAGGCATTCAAATACATATGAACCCCAATAAATTATACCACTTAAATCTGACAGACACTTTACGCAATATAAAACTTCTGCTTTCAGGCTGGCATAATTTACCCCTGTCACTCACAGGACGAATCCACCTTTTTAAAATGGTGGCGCTACCCAAACTCTTGTATCCTCTGCAGATGCTACCTCTACTTCTCACCCAACAAGATACCAAGTCACTACAGTCCGTGTTGGGACAATTTATTTGGAGAGGGAGGAAACATAGGATAGGGAAAGATTATCTTGTCATGCCCTCAGAGAAGGGGGACTTCGTCTCCCGAATATAGCATGGTACAACTGGGCTACTCTAGCCAAACTAGTCTTAGACTGGCTGGTTGGTAATAACCACTTTACTGTCCCCACACTAGAAAATAATTTTGTCAAACCAATGGCCCTGGCCTTTCTGCCACATGCAAATTTCACCTCATTACCAACAAAAATACAGTGCCATGTATTGTATAGGGATCCGCTTAGGGCCTGGGCCAAGCTGTGCAGGCTATGGGGGATAGACAAATCTGTGAGTAAATATCTACCAATTCAGGGTAACTTGAATTTCCTACCCGTTTACACTACCAAGGCATTTCAGGTGTGGCAAGCCCAAAATCTCTCCACGATCAAACAGCTTTTTAACCCTTTAACATTGGAGATTGTTCCATTTCAAGATTTAAAGGAGAGGTTTAACCTCCCGAGCTCCCACAGTTTTGCATATTTTCAGAGCAGGCACTATATCTCTAGATTAAAAGCAGAAGGGCGTCTCCCCAAATAACCCACTAATATTGACACTCTATGTGCACTGGCGAGGCAGGGATCTTATAAAATCGCACACACTTACAACTCCATTCTTAGACACTTTGAGGGCACTGCAATGCGCAGACTCATATCAAAATGGGATGGCTTTGAAGGCTTATTAGTAGATGGGGGGCTTATCTGTGAAAGTTTGGAAAAAATACAGACAGTCACTATGTCGGCAAACTTAAGGGAGACACACCTAAAATTTATTCAGCAAGCCTACATTACCCCGCATCTGCGCTCTAGATGGATCCCTGAAGCTAGGGATATCTGCCCTAAATGTAGTTATAGCTCTCCTGACTGGTTGCACCTAATATGGAATTGTCCTAAGCTTAGGAGCTTTTGGCTCAAGGTATCGTACTGGTTTACGAAAGTAACAAAGACCCAGATTGTACTCTCAGCCCAACACATAATTTTCCTAATCTCTGCCGATGTCTCCCATCCTTTTGATAACTTTGTATCTTTGGTTATAGTGTTAGCAAAACAAGTTAAATTGGCAGGATGGGCAGGGGAAAAATCTCCCTCTCTTCAAAAGCTGCTTAGAGGTATACACACGCAAATGCTAATTGAACAGGCAGACGTGAAGGGCGATCTGGAGAAGCGGATAAAGCATTTCATATCTAAATGGGACACTTATCTTCTATACCTACCTGACCTACCCGAGTCAGTTAGGGAAAGAGTCATATACCCATTTAAGAATAGTCTCTTTATCTTAAATGAGAATCTCAAAGGCAGATGGTCTTTCCCAGCTGCCCAAGAATAATTATTAAGCCTATCCTAGGTACATATAATCTTGTCTGCTTTGGGGTCTTTCCTGGTGGTGCCACTTCTTGCTGTCATTTTCTTTCCCCTTCTTTGTTCCTGCCTTGTGTCTGTGGGGGGCGACCTTGGCCGGGGGGCCCTGGGTAAGTAAGTTATTATTTTAAGTTAAGATTTATGTTATAATGTTATAATGTTGTTTTATCATATATAAGAAAATGTGAGTCCAAATCTCTACATGGTGAAGTTTCGCAGATCATTGGGGATGTGTCTAGACAAAGACTGTTATTTGTACCTTTTCAATGGTCTCTTTCTTGAGTAATATCATTAAGTTGCACTAAGTTAAGTCTTATGCCATGTATGTACTGGATTCTAATTACAAATAAAGTTATTTAAAAAAAAAAAAATCATCTAATTTATGAGAAGTTTTAAAATACGTTTAATGTTTATTAGAAGGTGGTATAACAGACAGGGCCTTCTAAATAGAATTAGAAACAAATTCTCTCCCATTAACAGGAATATCCTGAACATTAGATGTTGAAGGAACAACAACAGGTAATGGATTACTACTAATGGAAATATTGTCTGCTTTTGAAAGTTTATCATGACAACTAACACAAACTACAGCCGGAGGAACAGTTACCACAAGTTTACAACAAATGCACTTAGCTTTGGTAGAACCGACATCAGGCAGCAGGATTCCAGTAGTAGATTCTGAAACAGGGTCAGCTTGAGACATCTTGCAATATGTAATAGAAAAAACAACACATAAAGCAAAATTATCAATTTCCTTATATGACATTTTCAGGAATGGGAAAAAGCAGCCCGCAATTTAGAAAGAAAGTAAATTTGAAAAATTTTCAGGTAAGAAATAATTTTTTCATATGCATTTCCCAAAAATGAAACTGAAAGTCTGTAAGAAGGAAATATACTAATTAACCTGAATCATGGCAAATATAAGTATATAAGTATATTTAGAACTTTACATATAAAGTGCCAAACCATAGCTGAGAGTGTCATAAATAAAAAGAAACATACTTACCAAAAGACACTCATCTACATAAAGTAGATAGCCAAACCAGTACTGAAACGAGAATCAGTAGAGGTAATAGTATATAAGAGTATATCGTTGATCTGAAAAGGGAGGTAGGAGATGAATCTCTACGACCGATAACAGAGAACCTATGAAATAGATGCCCGTTATGATGACCAATGCATTCAATAGGTAATACTCCCTTCACATCCCTCTGTCATTCACTGCACTCTGAGAGGAACCGGGCTTCAGCATGCTGAGAAGCGAATATCAACGTAGAAATCTAGCACAAACTTACTTCACCACCTCCATAGGAGGCAAAGTTTGTAAAACTGAATTGTGGGTGTGGTGAGGGGTGTATTTATAGGCATTTTGAGGTTTGGGAAACTTTGCCCCTCCTGGTAGGAATGTATATCCCATACATCACTAGCTCATGGACACTTGCCAATTACATGAAAGAAATCCGCTTCCCAGGTGTCCACAACCGGAATGTGGATCGATGACAGCGAGCAGTTGTGGGCCTCAGCCCATTCCAGAATCCGAGAAACTTCCCTCATTGCTAGGGAGCTCCTCGTTCCCCCCTGATGGTTGATGTAAGCCACCGAGGTTATGTTGTCTGATCGGAACCTGATAAACTGGGACAAACACAGAAGAGGCCAAGCCTTCAGAGCACTGAAAATCGCTCAAAGTCATGAGGCCCTGTGCCTTCCTGGCGCCCCAAACAGCTCCCCATCCTGATAGACTTGCATCTGTAGTCACAATCTCCCAGGATAGTCTCAAGAAGAATGTCCCTTGGGACAGGTGATATAGACAAAGCCACTAAGAGAGCGAGTCTCTCGACCGGTTGTCCAGATAAATCTGTTGATACAGATCCGAATGATCTCTGTTCCACTGTCCCAGCATGCACAGCTGAAGTGATCTGAGATGGAACCTGGCAAAAGGAATGATGTCCATGCAGGACACCATAAGACCAATCACCTCCATACACTGAGCCACAGAGGGCCTTAAGGAGGTTTGGAGGGCAAGACAAGCAGAAGTTATCTTGCAACATCTTTGGTCTGTAAGAAAAATCCTCATGGATATGGAATCTATTACAGTGCCCAGGAATTCTACCCTGGTACTGGGAATAAGAGAGAGTTTATCTTCCATCCATGAGATCAAAGAAGTAGAAAATCCTTCGAATGGACCTCTGCCAGACAGGGGGTTTTTTGAACCATATTGTCGTCCAAGTATGGTGATACTGCTATACCTCTGGTTCTGGCCACTGCCAGTAGAGCCCCCAGAACCTTCGTAAAAACTCTTGGAGCAGTAGTTAGACCAAACGGCAGTGCAATAAACTGGAAGTGTTGGTCCAGAAACGCAAATCTTCCTGAACTAACGGAAGAATGGACCTTATTGTCTCCATCTTGAACGAGGGGACAGATAGAAATTTAGGTCCAGAATCGGGTGAAAGGTTCCCTCCTTCTTCGGGACCACAAACAGGTTTGAATAGTATCCCAGACCTCTTTCTGCAAGAGGAACCGGTACAATGACTCCCAGGGAGGAGAGATCCCTCATGCACCCCACAAAGGCTTCTCTTTTTTCTGGCCTTGAAGACAGGTTTGACAAGAGGAATCTGCCCCTGGGTGGATGAGACTTGAAACCTATCCTAGTTTCTTAAAGGAAGAAGGGGAAAATGAAGAACCAAGTCTTTCCAAATCATTCTTAATAATGTTCGCCATCTTTACAGGAACCGGGAACGTCTGTGGTACAACCCTGTCTTAGTAAACCTTACCTAATTTAGGAATTAAAGGTATCCTCAGGCAATTTAGGCTCTGGGACCTCGAAAGTAGCCAAAACTTCCTTTAGCAGAAAGCGTAAATGTTCAATCCTAAATCTAAAGTCTGTTTCCTCCACAGCTGGAGGCTTAGAGGCAACCGACTCCGACCCAGAAAGAGCATCCTCTGAAGCTGTATGTGTATTGGGAGATGACTGTAGGGTACGCACTCACGGGATGGAGACTCCTCAGAGGTAGACGGCTCAGTGGTACTAAACATATTAACCTTCTTTGACATGATTAAATTATCAATAATTGAGCAGGCGAGTATACCTTGGCCTCCTCACAATATAGACAGGTATTAGACTTAGGTAAAGAAGGAGTACCCTCTAACGCGTCAGAATCCTCCATAGTTTACACTTATAAAGCAGACTATTAATAATAAGATAAAACGGCACCTTTATACCCCAATGACTGGGGCACTCACCAACTCCTATGACCCAGGCCTAACAGAGAAAAACTGTCTCCTGTAACCCGCATGGTCAGGAGAGAGGAAATCAGTATGACCACACTTGGTCACGTGGTGCGCAATGCAGGACCGCCCCTGCTATATGAAAAATTGTGCCAAGCCTTCCAGGCAGCACAGCTTACCAAAACGAAAGTAAAACCTGTACGTTCCAACATCTGCCTGAGCCTCATCTCACAGATATTGCAGCATAATCATAATAAATAAAATGATGCAATTATTTCCCCACTGTTCAATAATCCCCCTCCAGAGATATTAACGCTTGATTCCAAACAGATAAAAGGAGCAACATTGTGACCCTGTCTTCCTGCGTTATCATATATGTATACAAAACTGAAACTATCTTACCGGAATCTATGCCGTGGAACAGCCTCTCAAGTTTGACAGTCTTGTAACATCGCACCTGACATGGACTTGAGTGATGAAAGCAGGCAGTGAAACTCGTCAACACTGATTGCTTAGGAGCTGTTAATACGAGTCTGGATGGGTTCGCAAAAAGACTCTCCCTACATCTCCAGACTCTAACTTTCGTCAATGCACTCACTGACAGGCTGACAAGATTACTTAAAACTCCAGTCCCATTTCAAAGGGTAGATACCCGTCATACGGTACTACTCAGAATCTTCTGACACTTCTCTGCCAACCTCCTGTGACGAAAGGCAAAGAATGACTAGGATATGAGGGAAGTGGGGGGCGTATTTAAGCCTTTGGCTGGGGTGTCTTTGCCTCCTCCTGGTGGCCAGGATCAGTATTTCCCAACAGTAAGGAATGATGCCGTGAACTCTCCTCATATTAAGAAGGAAATAGATGACAGTTGGTGGTGTTGTGCAGGGATTAAACACAGATATATAGGGTCAGTAATGCAAAAATGACATGTTCTGAGGAATTCTGACGAGTATGTCATTTTTGCATTAGAATTCCCCTTTAAATTATGGTGTTTGTTTAAGATATAAATAAACAAATTTGGATGAAATTTAATAGTATGCTTCAAACTAACAGTCATTACAACCCCTATATAGTAAGCTGATAGTATTTTTGACACGTTTTCTCGTTAAAAGGACAATTAAACCCCTCTTGGTTTTATGTAAAATTGTGCTCACACTGCCTACAGAGGCCAAAAACAAATTCTGTAACCTGCAAAGTCTGCAAATCAAATAGCTGGTTTAGACAATTTGCAGCATTTTGAAAACCTAAGTTACAGTCATGCATATAAAGTACAGGGAGAGGTACATTATTACAAAATCAAAACTGCTACAAAAACAGAATTTATGCTTACCTGATAAATTACTTTCTCCAACGGTGTGTCCGGTCCACGGCGTCATCCATAACTTGTGGGAATATTCTCTTCCCCAACAGGAAATGGCAAAGAGCACAGCAAAAGCTGTCCATATAGTCCCTCCTAGGCTCCGCCCACCCCAGTCATTCGACCGACGGACAGGAGAAAAAACAGGAGAAACCATAAGGTGCCGTGGTGACTGTAGTTAAAGAAAGAAATTCATCAAACCTGATTAAAAAACCAGGGCGGGCCGTGGACCGGACACACCGTTGGAGAAAGTAATTTATCAGGTAAGCATAAATTCTGTTTTCTCCAACATTGGTGTGTCCGGTCCACGGCGTCATCCATAACTTGTGGGAACCAATACCAAAGCTTTAGGACACAGATGAAGGGAGGGAGCCAATCAGGTTACCTAAACAAAAGGCACCACGGCTTGCAAAACCTTTCTCCCAAAAATAGCCTCCGAAGAAGCAAAAGTATCAAATTTGTAGAATTTGGCAAAAGTGTGCAGGGAAGACCAAGTCGCTGCCTTACATATCTGATCAACAGAAGCCTCGTTCTTGAAGGCCCATGTGGAAGCCACAGCCCTAGTAGAGTGAGCTGTGATGCGTTCAGGAGGCTGCCGTCCGGCAGTCTCGTAAGCCAATCGGATGATGCTTTTCAGCCAAAAGGAAAGAGAGGTAGCAGTAGCTTTTTGACCTCTCCTCTTCCCAGAATAAACGACAAACAGAGAAGACGTTTGTCTGAAATCCTTTGTTGCTTCTAAATAGAACTTTAAAGCACGAACTACATCTAAATTGTGTAACAAACGTTCTTTCTTTGAAACTGGATTCGGACACAAAGAAGGCACAACTATTTCCTGGTTAATATTCTTGTTGGAAACAACCTTTGGAAGTAAACCAGGTTTAGTACGCAAAACAACCTTATCTGAATGGAACACCAGATAGGGCGGAGTACACTGCAAAGCAGATAACTCTTCTAGCAGAAGAAATAGCAACCAAAAACAGAACTTTCCAAGATAACATCTTGATATCTATGGAATGTAAAGGTTCAAACGGAACCCCTTGAAGAACTGAAAGAACTAAATTCAGACTCCAGGGAGGAGTCAAAGGTCTGTAAACAGGCTTGATCCTGACCAAAGCCTGAACAAAAGCTTGAACATCCGGCACAGCTGCCAGTCGTTTGTTTAACAAGACAGATAAAGCAGAAATCTGTCCCTTTAGAGAACTCGCTGATAATCCTTTATCCAAACCTTCTTGGAGAAAGGAAAGGATCCTAGGAATTTTGATCTTACTCCATGAGAATCCCTTGGATTCACACCAACAGATATATCTTTTCCATATTTTATGGTAAATTTTTCTAGTTACAGGTTTTCTGGCTTGTACCAGAGTATCTATTACAGAATCCGAAAACCCACACTTAGATAAAATCAAGCGTTCAATTTCCAAGCCGTTAGCTGGAGGGAAACTAGATTTGGATGTTCGAATGGACCCTGTACTAAAAGATCCTGTCTCAAAGGTAGCTTCCATGGTGGAGCCGATGACATATTCACCAGGTCTGCATACCAAGTCCTGCGTGGCCACGCAGGAGCTATCAAGATCACCGAGGCCCTCTCCTGCTTGATCCTGGCTACCAGCCTGGGAATGAGAGGAAACGGTGGAAACACATAAGCTAGGTTGAAGGTCCAAGGCGCTACTAATGCATCCACTAGAGTCGCCTTGGGATCCCTGGATCTGGACCCGTAGCAAGGAACCTTGAAGTTCTGACGAGACGCCATCAGATCCATGTCTGGAATGCCCCATAATTGAGTCAACTGGGCAAATATCTCCGGGTGGAGTTCCCACTCCCCCGGATGGAATGTCTGACAACTCAGATAATCCGCCTCCCAGCTTTCCACTCCTGGGATGTGGATCGCAGATAGGTGGCAGGAGTGATCCTCCGCCCATTTTATGATTTTGGTCACTTCTCTCATCGCCAGGGAATTCCTTGTTCCCCCCTGATGGTTGATGTAAGCAACAGTCGTCATGTTGTCTGATTGGAATCTTCTGAATCTGGCCTTTGCTAGTTGAGGCCAAGCCCTGAGAGTATTGAATATCGCTCTCAGTTCCAGAATGTTTATCGGGAGAAGAGACTCTTCCCGAGACCATAGACCCTGAGCTTTCAGGGAGTCCCAGACCGCACCCCAGCCCACTAGACTGGCGTGGGTCGTGACGATGACCCACTCTGGTCTGCGGAAGCTCATTCCCTGGGACAGGTGATCCTGGGTTAGCCACCAACGGAGTGAGTCTCTGGTCTTCTGATCTACTTGAATCACTGGAGACAAGTCTGTATAGTGCCCATTCCACTGTTTCAGCATGCACAGTTGTAATGGTCTTAGATGAATTTGCGCAAAAGGAACTATGTCCATTGCTGCAACCATCAACCCTACTACTTCCATGCACTGAGCTATGGAAGGTCGTGGAACAGAGTGAAGAACTTGACAAGCGTTTAGAAGTTTCGACTTTCTGACATCTGTCAGGAAAAACATAATTTATGTAAGAACTTGCCTGATAAATTCATTTCTTTCATATTAGCAAGAGTCCATGAGCTAGTGACGTATGGGATATACATTCCTACCAGGAGGGGCAAAGTTTCCCAAACCTCAAAATGCCTATAAATACACCCCTCACCACACCCACAAATCAGTTTAACGTATAGCCAAGAAGTGGGGTGATAAGAAAAAAGTGCGAAAGCATAAAAAATAAGGAATTGGAATAATTGTGCTTTATACAAAAAAATCATAACCACCACAAAAGGGTGGGCCTCATGGACTCTTGCTAATATGAAAGAAATGAATTTATCAGGTAAGTTCTTACATAAATTATGTTTTCTTTCATGTAATTAGCAAGAGTCCATGAGCTAGTGACGTATGGGATAATGACTACCCAAGATGTGGATCTTCCACGCAAGAGTCACTAGAGAGGGAGGGATAAAATAAAGACAGCCAATTCCGCTGAAAATAATCCACACCCAAAATAAAGTTTAAATCTTATAATGAAAAAAACTGAAATTATAAGCAGAAGAATCAAACTGAAACAGCTGCCTGAAGTACTTTTCTACCAAAAACTGCTTCAGAAGAAGAAAACACATCAAAATGGTAGAATTTAGTAAAAGTATGCAAAGAAGACCAAGTGGCTGCTTTGCAAATCTGATCAACTGAAGCTTCATTCCCATACGCCCAGGAAGTAGAAACTGACCTAGTAGAATGAGCTGTAATCCTTTGAGGCGGAGTTTTACCCGACTCGACATAGGCATGATGAAAACAGAATTTATGTTTACCTGATAAATTACTTTCTCCAACGGTGTGTCCGGTCCACGGCGTCATCCTTACTTGTGGGATATTCTCTTCCCCAACAGGAAATGGCAAAGAGCCCAGCAAAGCTGGTCACATGATCCCTCCTAGGCTCCGCCTACCCCAGTCATTCGACCGACGTTAAGGAGGAATATTTGCATAGGAGAAACCATATGGTACCGTGGTGACTGTAGTTAAAGAAAATAAATTATCAGACCTGATTAAAAAAACCAGGGCGGGCCGTGGACCGGACACACCGTTGGAGAAAGTAATTTATCAGGTAAACATAAATTCTGTTTTCTCCAACATAGGTGTGTCCGGTCCACGGCGTCATCCTTACTTGTGGGAACCAATACCAAAGCTTTAGGACACGGATGAAGGGAGGGAGCAAATCAGGTCACCTAAATGGAAGGCACCACGGCTTGCAAAACCTTTCTCCCAAAAATAGCCTCAGAAGAAGCAAAAGTATCAAACTTGTAAAATTTGGTAAAAGTGTGCAGTGAAGACCAAGTCGCTGCCCTACAAATCTGATCAACAGAAGCCTCGTTCTTGAAGGCCCATGTGGAAGCCACAGCCCTAGTGGAATGAGCTGTGATTCTTTCGGGAGGCTGCCGTCCGGCAGTCTCGTAAGCCAATCTGATGATGCTTTTAATCCAAAAAGAGAGAGAGGTAGAAGTTGCTTTTTGACCTCTCCTTTTACCGGAATAAACAACAAACAAGGAAGATGTTTGTCTAAAATCCTTTGTAGCATCTAAATAGAATTTTAGAGCGCGAACAACATCCAAATTGTGCAACAAACGTTCCTTCTTTGAAACTGGTTTCGGACACAGAGAAGGTACGATAATCTCCTGGTTAATGTTTTTGTTAGAAACAACTTTTGGAAGAAAACCAGGTTTAGTACGTAAAACCACCTTATCTGCATGGAACACCAGATAAGGAGGAGAACACTGCAGAGCAGATAATTCTGAAACTCTTCTAGCAGAAGAAATTGCAACTAAAAACAAAACTTTCCAAGATAATAACTTAATATCAACGGAATGCAAGGGTTCAAACGGAACCCCCTGAAGAACTGAAAGAACTAAATTGAGACTCCAAGGAGGAGTCAAAGGTTTGTAAACAGGCTTAATTCTAACCAGAGCCTGAACAAAGGCTTGAACATCTGGCACAGCGGCCAGCTTTTTGTGAAGTAACACAGACAAGGCAGAAATCTGTCCCTTCAGGGAACTTACAGATAATCCTTTTTCCAATCCTTCTTGAAGGAAGGATAGAATCCTAGGAATCTTAACCTTGTCCCAAGGGAATCCTTTAGATTCACACCAACAGATATATTTTTTCCAAATTTTGTGGTAAATCTTTCTAGTTACAGGCTTTCTGGCCTGAACAAGAGTATCGATAACAGAATCTGAGAATCCTCGCTTCGATAAGATCAAGCGTTCAATCTCCAAGCAGTCAGCTGGAGTGAAACCAGATTCGGATGTTCGAACGGACCCTGAACAAGAAGGTCTCGTCTCAAAGGTAGCTTCCAAGGAGGAGCCGATGACATATTCACCAGATCTGCGTACCAAGTCCTGCGTGGCCACGCAGGAGCTATCAAGATCACCGACGCCCTCTCCTGATTGATCCTGGCTACCAGCCTGGGGATGAGAGGAAACGGCGGGAACACATAAGCTAGTTTGAAGGTCCAAGGTGCTACTAGTGCATCCACTAGAGCCGCCTTGGGATCCCTGGATCTGGACCCGTAGCAAGGAACCTTGAAGTTCTGACGAGAGGCCATCAGATCCATGTCTGGAATGCCCCACAGCTGAGTGACTTGGGCAAAGATTTCCGGATGGAGTTCCCACTCCCCCGGATGCAATGTCTGACGACTCAGAAAATCCGCTTCCCAATTTTCCACTCCTGGGATGTGGATAGCAGACAGGTGGCAGGAGTGAGACTCCACCCATAGAATGATTTTGGTCACTTCTTCCATCGCCAGGGAACTCCTTGTTCCCCCCTGATGGTTGATGTACGCAACAGTTGTCATGTTGTCTGATTGAAACCGTATGAACTTGGCCCTCGCTAGCTGAGGCCAAGCCTTGAGAGCATTGAATATCGCTCTCAGTTCCAGAATATTTATCGGTAGAAGAGATTCTTCCCGAGACCAAAGACCCTGAGCTTTCAGGGATCCCCAGACCGCGCCCCAGCCCATCAGACTGGCGTCGGTCGTGACAATGACCCACTCTGGTCTGCGGAATGTCATCCCTCGTGACAGGTTGTCCAGGGACAGCCACCAACGGAGTGAGTCTCTGGTCCTCTGATTTACTTGTATCTTCGGAGACAAGTCTGTATAGTCCCCATTCCACTGACTGAGCATGCACAGTTGTAATGGTCTTAGATGAATGCGTGCAAAAGGAACTATGTCCATTGCCGCTACCATCAACCCGATCACTTCCATGCACTGAGCTATGGAAGGAAGAGGAACGGAATGAAGTATCCGACAAGAGTCTAGAAGTTTTGTTTTTCTGGCCTCTGTCAGAAAAATCCTCATTTCTAAGGAGTCTATTATTGTTCCCAAGAAGGGAACCCTTGTTGACGGAGATAGAGAACTCTTTTCCACGTTCACTTTCCATCCGTGAGATCTGAGAAAGGCCAGGACAATGTCCGTGTGAGCCTTTGCTTGAGGAAGGGACGACGCTTGAATCAGAATGTCGTCCAAGTAAGGTACTACAGCAATGCCCCTTGGTCTTAGCACAGCTAGAAGGGACCCTAGTACCTTTGTGAAAATCCTTGGAGCAGTGGCTAATCCGAAAGGAAGCGCCACGAACTGGTAATGTTTGTCCAGGAATGCGAACCTCAGGAACCGATGATGTTCCTTGTGGATAGGAATATGCAGATACGCATCCTTTAAATCCACCGTGGTCATGAATTGACCTTCCTGGATGGAAGGAAGAATAGTTCGAATGGTTTCCATCTTGAACGATGGAACCTTGAGAAACTTGTTTAAGATCTTGAGATCTAAGATTGGTCTGAACGTTCCCTCTTTTTTGGGAACTATAAACAGATTGGAGTAGAACCCCATCCCTTGTTCTCTTAATGGAACGGGATGAATCACTCCCATTTTTAACAGGTCTTCTACACAATGTAAGAATGCCTGTCTTTTTATGTGGTCTGAAGACAACTGAGACCTGTGGAACCTCCCCCTTGGGGGAAGTCCCTTGAATTCCAGAAGATAACCTTGGGAGACTATTTCTAGCGCCCAAGGATCCAGAACATCTCTTGCCCAAGCCTGAGCGAAGAGAGAGAGTCTGCCCCCCACCAGATCCGGTCCCGGATCGGGGGCCAACATTTCATGCTGTCTTGGTAGCAGTGGCAGGTTTCTTGGCCTGCTTTCCCTTGTTCCAGCCTTGCATTGGTCTCCAAGCTGGCTTGGCTTGAGAAGTATTACCCTCTTGCTTAGAGGACGTAGCACTTTGGGCTGGTCCGTTTCTACGAAAGGGACGAAAATTAGGTTTATTTTTTGCCTTGAAAGGCCGATCCTGAGGAAGGGCGTGGCCCTTACCCCCAGTGATATCCGAGATAATCTCTTTCAAGTCAGGGCCAAACAGCGTTTTCCCCTTGAAAGGAATGTTAAGTAGCTTGTTCTTGGAAGACGCATCAGCCGACCAAGATTTCAACCAAAGCGCTCTGCGCGCCACAATAGCAAACCCAGAATTCTTAGCCGCTAACCTAGCCAATTGCAAAGTGGCGTCTAGGGTGAAAGAATTAGCCAATTTGAGAGCATTGATTCTGTCCATAATCTCCTCATAAGGAGGAGAATCACTGTCGACCGCCTTTATCAGCTCATCGAACCAGAAACATGCGGCTGTAGCGACAGGGACAATGCATGAAATTGGTTGTAGAAGGTAACCCTGCTGAACAAACATCTTTTTAAGCAAACCTTCTAATTTTTTATCCATAGGATCTTTGAAAGCACAACTATCCTCTATGGGTATAGTGGTGCGTTTGTTTAAAGTGGAAACCGCTCCCTCGACCTTGGGGACTGTCTGCCATAAGTCCTTTCTGGGGTCGACCATAGGAAACAATTTTTTAAATATGGGGGAGGGACGAAAGGAATACCGGGCCTTTCCCATTCTTTATTAACAATGTCCGCCACCCGCTTGGGTATAGGAAAAGCTTCTGGGAGCCCCGGCACCTCTAGGAACTTGTCCATTTTACATAGTTTGTCTGGGATGACCAACTTGTCACAATCATCCAGAGTGGATAATACCTCCTTAAGCAGAATGCGGAGATGTTCCAACTTAAATTTAAATGCAATCACATCAGGTTCAGCGTGTTGAGAAATGTTCCCTGAATCAGTAATTTCTCCCTCAGACAAAACCTCCCTGGCCCCATCAGACAGAGTTAGGGGCCCTTCAGAAATATTAATATCAGCGTCGTCATGCTCTTCAGTATCTAAAACAGAGCAGTCGCGCTTACGCTGATAAGTGTTCATTTTGGCTAAAATGTTTTTGACAGAATTATCCATTACAGCCGTTAATTGTTGCATAGTAAGGAGTATTGGCGCGCTAGATGTACTAGGGGCCTCCTGAGTGGGCAAGACTCGTGTAGACGAAGGAGGGAATGATGCAGTACCATGCTTACTCCCCTCACTTGAGGAATCATCTTGGGCATCATTGTCATTGTCACATAAATCACATTTATTTAAATGAATAGGAATTCTGGCTTCCCCACATTCAGAACACAGTCTATCTGGTAGTTCAGACATGTTAAACAGGCATAAACTTGATAACAAGTACAAAAAACGTTTTAAAATAAAACCGTTACTGTCACTTTAAATTTTAAACTGAACACACTTTATTACTGCAAATGCGAAAAAACATGAAGGAATTGTTCAAAATTCACCAAATTTTCACCACAGTGTCTTAAAGCCTTAAAAGTATTGCACACCAAATTTGGAAGCTTTAACCCTTAAAATAACGGAACCAGAGCCGTTTTGAACTTTAACCCCTTTACAGTCCCTGGTATCTGCTTTGCTGAGACCCAACCAAGCCCCAAGGGGAATACGATACCAAATGACGCCTTCAGAAAGTCTTTTCTAAGTATCAGAGCTCCTCTCACATGCGACTGCATGCCATGCCTCTCAAAAACAAGTGCGCAACACCGGCGCGAAAATGAGGCTCTGCCTATGCTTTGGGAAAGCCCCTAAAGAATAAGGTGTCTAAAACAGTGCCTGCCGATATTATTATATCAAAATACCCAGATAAAATGATTCCTCAAGGCTAAATATGTGTTAATAATCAATCGATTTAGCCCAAAAAAAGTCTACAGTCTTAATAAGCCCTTTTTGAAGCCCTTATTTACAATCGTAATAAACATGGCTTACCGGATCCCAGAGGGAAAATGACAGCTTCCAGCATTACATCGTCTTGTTAGAATGTGTCATACCTCAAGCAGCAAGAGACTGCTCACTGTTCCCCCAACTGAAGTTAATTGCTCTCAACAGTCCTGTGTGGAACAGCCATGGATTTTAGTGACGGTGCTAAAATCATTTTCCTCATACAAACAGAAATCTTCATCTCTTTTCTGTTTCTGAGTAAATAGTACATACCAGCACTATTTCAAAATAACAAACTCTTGATTGAATAATAAAAACTACAGTTAAACACTAAAAAACTCTAAGCCATCTCCGTGGAGATGTTGCCTGTACAACGGCAAAGAGAATGACTGGGGTAGGCGGAGCCTAGGAGGGATCATGTGACCAGCTTTGCTGGGCTCTTTGCCATTTCCTGTTGGGGAAGAGAATATCCCACAAGTAAGGATGACGCCGTGGACCGGACACACCTATGTTGGAGAAACAAAGATTTTAACCAAGATGCCAAAGAAATGGCAGAAGCCTTCTGACCTTTCCTAGAACCGGAAAAGATAACAAATAGACTAGAAGTCTTTCGGAAATCCTTAGTAGCTTCAAAATAATATTTAAAAGCTCTAACTACATCTAAAGAATGCAACGAGTTTTCCTTAGAATTCCTAGGATTAGGACACAATGAAGGAACCACAATTTCTCTACTAATGTTGTTAGAATTCACAACCTTAGGTAAAAATTTAAAAGAAGTTCGCAACACCGCCTTATCCTGATGAAAAATCAGGAAAGGAGACTCACAAGAAAGAGCAGATAATTCAGAAACTCTTCTAGCAGAAGAGATGGCCAAAAGAAACAAAATTTTCCAAGAAAGTAATTTAATGTCTAGCGAATGCATAGGTTCAAACGGAGGAGCTTGAAGAGCCCCCAGAACCAAATTCAAACTCCAAGGAGGAGAGATTGACTTAATAACAGGTTTTATACGAGCCAAAGCTTGTACAAAACAATGAATATCAGGAAGATTAACAATCTTTCTGTGAAAAAGAACAGAAAGAGCAGAGATTTGTCCTTTCAAGGAACTTGCAGACAAACCTTTATCCAAACCATCCTGAAGAAACTGTAAAATTCTAGGAATTCTAAAAGAATGCCAAGAAAAAAGATGAGAAAAACACCAAGAAATGAAAATCTTCCAGACTCGATAATATATCTTCGTAGATACAGTTTTACGAGCCTGTAACATAGTATTAATCACAGAGTCAGAGAAACCTCTATGATTGAGAATCAAGCGTTCAATCTCCATACCTTCAAATTGAAGGATTTGAGAACCTGATGGAAAAAAGGACCTTGCGATAGAAGGTCTGGTCTTAACGGAAGAGTCAACGGTTGGCAAGTGGCCATCCGGACAAGATCCGCATACCAAAACCTGTGAGGCCATGCTGGAGCCACCAGCAGAATAAACGAACGTTCCTTAGAATCTTGGAAAAAGAACTATAGGCGGAAAGATATAAGCAGGATGATACTTCCAAGGAAGTGACAATGCATCCACTACTTCCGCCTGAGGATCCCTGGATCTGGACAGATACCTGGGAAGCTTCTTGTTTAGATGAGAAGCCATCAGATCTATTTCTGGAAGTCCCCATATTTGAACAATCTGAAGAAATACCTCTGGGTGAAGAAACCATTCGCCCGGATGTAGTGTTTGGCGACTGAGATAATCCGCTTCCCAATTGTCTATACCTGGGATATGAACCGCAGAAATTAGACAGGAGCTGGATTCCGCCCATACAAGTATTCGAGAGACTTCTTTCATAGCCAGAGGACTGTGAGTTCCTCCTTGATGATTGACATATGCCACGGTTGTGACATCGTCCGTCTAGAAACAAATGAACGACTCTCTCTTTAGAAGAGGCCACGACTGAAGAGCTCTGAAAATTGCACGGAGTTCCAAAAATGTTGATTGGTAATCTCACCTCCTGAGATTCCCAAACCCCTTGTGCTGTCAGAAACCCCATACAGCTCCCCAACCTGTCAGATTTGCATCTGTTGAGATCACAGTCTAGGTTGGAGGAACAAAAAGAAGCCCCCTGAACTAAACGATGGTGATCTGTCCACCACGTCAGAGAGTGTCGAACAATCGGTTTTAAAGATATTAATTGAGATATCTTTGTATAATCCCTGCACCACTGGTTCTGCATACAGAGCTGAAGAGGTCGCATGTGAAAACGAGCAAAGGGAATCGCATCCAATGCAGCAGTCATAAGACCTAGAATTTCCATGCATAAGGCTACCGAAGGGAATGATTGAGACTGAAGGTTTCGATAAGCTGAAACCAATTTCAGACGCCTCATGTCCGTCAGAGACAGAATCAAGAACACTGAATCCATCAGGAAACCTAAAAAGGTTACCCTTGTCTGAGGAATCAAACAAACTTTTTGGTAAATTGATCCTCCAACCATGTTCTTGAAGAAACAACACTTATAAAAGACTGAAAAGGTTCTTTCTAGAGAAAATGAGCAAAGGGAATTGAATCCAATGCTGTGGCCATAAGACCTTAAACTTCTATGCATATATAGCAACTGAAGGAAATAATAGAGACTAAAGGTACCGATAGACGGAACCCAATAGCATTATCCCTTGTCTGATAGAGACAAGGACAGTGACACAAACTATCTGGAAACCTAAAAAAGGTGACCCTTGTGTGAGGGATCAAGAGCTTTAGAAAAGAAGATCCTCTAACTATGTCCTGAAGAGTAAGTGAATCATATGAGATTCCGCATCCTCAGAAAATAATCTGAATGAAAACAGAAAAATGAAAATATGCATTTATTGTATCTAATGAAAACAAATAATGCTATCAAAGACCATAAAAAGGCAAAATAGTTTGAATAAAACTCCAAAACCCGGTTCCTCAAAAGAAACTGGAAGAAATACCCCAGAAGATTCTAGGTCTGAGCAGCGCTTGAACCCCATGGGTGCCCAGCCATGCTTCAACAGTACCCAAAATATATAGGACAGAAACACAGTTAAAGAAAGTGTTAGCCTTGCTGGAATAAAATCAAAGAAATTTTGGACAAAATAAATTTCAAAGAAGCCTTAACCTGCCCCTTACCAGCCAAGCTGGAATACGGCATGTACATCGCAAAAGTAGGGAGCTGATTTCGAACTCCAATTATAGACATGTTACTTGGGAAAGAACTCAGGAATTCGTTCCTTAATAAGAACAACCAAACTAGTATAAGCTTAAAGTTTTAGTCTTAGAACTCAACCTTGAAGCCCAGAGTAACAGTTAAGAATTGAATCCAATTATAAAACAAATAATTGATTATCTTAGAACAAAGGAAATATGGATTTTTATTTTTTTTTTTTTAAATCACAAAATTCTTCTAGCTAAAAAAGCTAAAGACATAGATTAACCCTCATTTGCGAAAATATTCAATAAAATGAAGACACAAATGAAATTATTAGCATGATAGTCCGGTTTAAAGGACCAGCCAATACAGAGGACTTGCATAATCAATAAATGCAAAACAACAAGACAAATGCAACAGCACCTAGTCTAGTAAATGTTGTCCCTTTAACAATGCTAAAATAAATCATAATCTGATACTTGATCTTAAAGTAAACAGAGAAAATGAAGCAATTGCAATATCCAAATAAATCACAGGACCAAGAAAAGTACCTGAAACTAAATAATTTTCCATAAATAAGATACAACTATCTAAAGGAAAATAAATACTATTTTGCTATAGAAACAATAGCATAATTAGTAGAATTAGAGATAGCCCCAATAAATTGGAGAACCCTCCAAATTGAATTTAACTGCTGGCAAAGAATATAGTTTAAAACCTTTGAAGAAGGAATAAAAGAAAATTCTCAGCCTATTCCATTCCCTAGTATAGGGAATTGGAAAGAAAACCTCTAAAGAAATAAATAGGCAGAAATAATGTCAGCTAGTTTTAAAGAACTAGTTACCTTAATATCCAAAATAATCAACACCTTTTCAACAAAGAACAAATGTACTTTAATAATTGAAAAATAATAAAAAAAAGTAGATTTGTTAGTGTCAATATCTGATGAAGAAAATTTCTGAAAAAAACATCATCAGAGAAGGATAAATCAGTATGTTGTTGGTCATTTGAAACTTCAATAATTAAAAAAGAAGTGAAAAAGACCTAAAAATGTTATTAGAAGGCATGAAGTAAGACAAAGCCTTTAACATAGAATCAGAAAAATATTTCTTATAAGTCTTCTAAATATTTCTTGTAAGAAAAGAAAATATATAAAGCATAAATACTAATGGATTCCGCATGTAAAAGTATAACATAATATCTTATTACAAACCATAGCTAAAGATAAACATTTATAACATTTAAAATAAATGAACTTAGCTTTGGTAGAACTGAAGCTCAGTTAAGCGTTTTTCCAAAAGTGGCTTCTGATTCAGAGTCCATTTGAGACATCTTGCAATATGTAATAGAAAAAACAACATATAAAGCAAAATTTATCAAATTCCTTAAATGACAGTTTCAGGAATGGGAAAAAAATGCCAATGAACAAGCTTCTAGCAACCAGAAGCAATAAATAATGAGACTTAAATATTGTGGAGACAACAATGACGCTCAAATTTTTTAGCGCCAAAAAAGCCGGCCACATTATTTTTTGCGCCTAAATGCTTTTGGCGCCAAAAATGGCGCCACATCCGGTAACGCCGACATTTTTGGCGCAAAAACGTCAAAAAAATGACGCAACTTCCGGCGACACGTATGACGCCGGAAATGACAAGAAATTTTTTGCGCCAAGAAAGTCCGCGCCAAGAATGATGCAATAAAATGAAGCATTTTCAGCCCCCGCGAGCCTAACAGCCCACAGGAAAAAAAGTCAAATTTTAAGGTAAGAAAAAATTGAATTATTCATATGCATTATCCCAAATATGAAACTGACTGTCTGAAAATAAGGAACGTTGAACATCCTGAATCAAGGCAAATAAATGTTTAAACACATATATTTAGAACTTTATATAAAAGTGCCCAACCATAGCTTAGAGTGTCACAGAAAATAAGACTTACTTACCCCAGGACACTCATCTACATGTAGTAGAAAGCCAAACCAGTACTGAAACGAGAATCAGTAGAGGTAATGGTATATATAAGAGGATATCGTCGATCTGAAAAGGGAGGTAAGAGATGAATCTCTACGACCGATAACAGAGAACCTATGAAATAGACCCCGTAGAAGGAGATCATTGAATTCAAATAGGCAATACTCCCTTCACATCCCTCTGACATTCACTGCACGCTGAGAGGAAAACCGGGCTCCAACCTGCTGCGGAGCGCATATCAACGTAGAATCTAGCACAAACTTACTTCACCACCTCCACAGGAGGCAAAGTTTGTAAAAACTGATTTGTGGGTGTGGTGAGGGGTGTATTTATAGGCATTTTGAGGTTTGGGAAACTTTGCCCCTCCTGGTAGGAATGTATATCCCATACGTCACTAGCTCATGGACTCTTGCTAATTACATGAAAGAAATCTTCATTTCTAAAGAATCTATTATTGTCCCCAAGAAAGGAACTCTTGTCGACGGAGACAGGGAACTTTTTTCTACGTTCACTTTCCATCCGTGAGATCTGAGAAAGGCCAGAACGATGTCTGTGTGAGCCTTTACCTTCGAAAGAGACGACGCTTGTATCAGAATGTCGTCCAAGTAAGGTGCCACTGCAATGCCCCTTGGTCTTAGAACCGCTAGAAGGGACCCAAGTACCTTTGTGAAAATCCTTGGAACAGTGGCTAGCCCGAATGGGAGAGCCACAAACTGGTAATGTTTGCCCAGAAAGGCGAACCTTAGGAACTGATGATGATCTTTGTGGATAGGAATATGTAGATACGCATCCTTTAGATCCACGGTAGTCATAAATTGACCCTCCTGGATTGTAGGTAAAATCGTTCAAATGGTTTCCATTTTGAACGATGGCACTCTGAGAAATTTGTTTAGGAACTTTAAATCCAGAATTGGTCTGAAAGTTCCCTCTTTTTTGGGAACCACAAACAGATTTGAGTAAAACCCCATTCCTTGTTCCACGGTTGGAACTGGGTGTATCACTCCCATTTTTAACAGGTCTTCTACACAATGTAAGAATGCCTGTCTCTTTATTTGGTTTGAGGATAAGTGAGACATGTGGAACCTTCCCCTTGGGGGTAGTTCCTTGAATTCCAAAAGATAACCCTGAGAAACTATTTCTAGTGCCCAGGGATCCTGAACATCTCTTGCCCAAGCCTGAGCGAAGAGAGAGAGTCTGCCCCCTACTAGATCCGGTCCCGGATCGGGGGCTACTCCTTCATGCTGTCTTGTTAGCAGCAGCAGGTTTCTTGGCCTGCTTACCCTTGTTCCAGCCTTGCATTGGTTTCCAAGCTGGTTTGGTTTGCGAAGCATTACCCTCTTGTCTAGAGGCTGCAGAGTTGGAGGCTGGTCCGTTCCTGAAATTGCGACAGGAACGAAAATTAGACTTATTCTTGGCCTTAAAAGGCCTATCTTGTGGGAGTGCGTGGCCCTTACCCCCAGTGATGTCTGAGATAATCTCTTTCAATTCTGGCCCAAAAAGGGTTTTACCCTTGAAAGGGATATTAAGCAATTTTTTCTTGGAAGATACATCTGCTGACCAAGACTTTAGCCAGAGCGCTCTGAGCGCCACAATTGCAAACCCTGAATTTTTCGCCGCTAATTTAGCTAACTGCAAAGCGGCATCTAAAATAAAGGAATTGGCTAATTTAAGTGCGTGAATTCTGTCCATAACCTCCTCATACGGAGTCTCTCTACTGAGCGACTTTTCTAGTTCCTCGAACCAGAACCACGCTGCTGTAGTGACAGGAATAATGCACGAGATAGGTTGCAGGAGGTAACCTTGCTGTACAAATATCTTTTTAAGCAAACCCTCCAATTTTTTATCCATAGGATCTTTGAAAGCACAATTATCCTCAATAGGCATAGTAGTGCGCTTGGCTAGTGTAGAAACTGCCCCCTCGACCTTAGGGACTGTCTGCCATAAGTCCTTTCTGGGGTCGACCATAGGAAATAATTTCTTAAATATAGGAGGGGGAACAAAAAGGTATGCCGGGCTTCTCCCACTCCTTATTCACTATGTCCGCCACCCGCTTGGGTATAGGAAAAGCGTCGGGGTGCAACGGAACCTCTAGGAACTTGTCCATCTTGCACAATTTTTCTGGAATGACCAGGTTGTCACAATCATCCAGAGTAGATAGCACCTCCTTAAGCAGTGCGCGGAGATGCTCTAATTTAAATGTCACAACATCAGGTTCTGCCTGTTGAGAAATTCTACCTGAATCTGAAATTTCCCCATCTGACAAAACCTCCCTCACGGCCCCTTCAGATTGGTGTGAGGGTATGACAGAGCAATTATCATCAGCGCCCTCCTGCTCTACAGTGTTTAAAACAGAGCAATCGCGCTTTCTCTGATATGCAGGCATTTTGGATAAAATATTTGCTTTGGAGTTATCCATTACTGCCGTCAATTGTTGCATAGTAATAAGCATTGGCGCGCTAGAAGTACTAGGGGCCTCCTGCGTGGGCAAAACTGGTGTAGACACAGAAGGAGATGATGTAGAACTATGTCTACTCCCTTCATCAGATGAATCATCTTGGTCAACTTTACTATCTGTGGCAGTACTGTCCTTACTTTGTTTGGACGCTATGGCACAATTATCACACAATTTTGAAGGGGGAGACACATTGGCTTCCATACATACAGAACATAGCTTATCTGAAGGCACAGACATGTTAAACAGGCTTAAACTTGTCAATAAAGTACAAAAACCGTCTTTAAACAAAACCGTTACTGTCTCTTTAAATTTTAAACAGTGCACACTTTATTACTGAATATGTGAAAAACTATGAAGGAATTGTTCAAATTTAACCAAATTTTCACCACAGTGTCTTAAAGCATTCAAAGCATTGCACCCTAAATTTGAGACCTTTAACCCTTAAAATGAAGAAACCGGAGCCGGTTAAAGTTTTAACCCCTCTACAGTCCCAGCTACAGCCTTTGCTGCGACTTTACCAAACCCAGGGGGTATACGATACCAAATGAAGCCTTCTAGGAACCTTTTCAAATACTTTCAGACCCACACACATGCAGCTGCATGTCCTGCTCTCAAAAGAAACTGCGCAGTAATGGCGCGAAAATGAGGCTCAGCCTACTACAGGGAAGGCCCTTCCTGACTGAAAAGGTGTCTAAACCAGTGCCTGACGTTAAAAAACGTTCCCCAAATTTTATAAGTGTGAATATCAACATCAATCTTTATAAAAGGCCCAAATAAAGCAATCGATCTTGCCCATAAAAATGTCTACCAGTTTTATAGCCCACATTAAGCCCTTTATTCTGTTTGATTAAGAAAATGGCTTACCGGTCCCCATGAGTGGAATGACAGCCTTCCAGCATTACACAGTCTTGTTAGAAAAATGGCTAGTCATACCTTAAGCAGAAAAGTCTGCTAACTGTTTCCCCCAACTGAAGTTATTTCATCTCAACAGTCCTATGTGGAAACAGCAAACGATTTTAGTTACTGCTGCTAAAATCATATTCCTCTCACAAACAGAACTCTTCATCCTTTTCTGTTTCAGAGTAAATAGTACATATCAGCACTATTTTAAAATAAACTCTTGATAGTAGAATAAAAAAACTACAACTAATCACCACATACTCTTCACCATCTCCGTGGAGATGTTGCCTGTGCAACGGCAAAGAGAATGACTGGGGTGGGCGGAGCCTAGGAGGGACTATATGGACAGCTTTTGCTGTGCTCTTTGTCATTTCCTGTTGGGGAAGAGAATATTCCCACAAGTTATGGATGACGCCGTGGACCGGACACACCAATGTTGGAGAAAGTGGCATCTGTTTACTTATATGAATGGGTAAGGTCACTTTTGTAACAGTTTTTATTTTCTCCTCACACATAAGCAGAAAGCCTGAAACGGACAAACCTACACACAATCAGATCATGGCATTCACAAAACATTGTACACACAAATGAAAATGAAAAATCAAAGGACAGCAATGAGCCTACCAGCAGATTAAGCCCTTTAAGAGTCAATTGTCCAAGTTCTGACCGTAAAGAAAACCTAGAATTTGAGCAACCATAATTTATCTCTTTACAATTAAGTGCACCTACACTTATTATACATTGTTTTTAGAGAAAAAAAATAGGGCTTTCTTTTAATATTAAATATTAATGTATAAACTATAAGTTTATATGAATAAATTCCAAGTGTGAGAATGTTATGTTTTCCAAGCAATTTTACTGTGATTATAATAATCCTGATTTTACTGCAATAAAGCACCCATAATTATGTTTAGCGATGTCCCCCAAGTACATTGATGCCCCCCATATACAGGTTTTATGGGTTTCTGGAAGTTACAGGGTCAAACATAGGGCCTGCTCATTTACATGAAATTTTAGTACATTAATTTTCTGGGCCGATATTGCCTTTGAGACATTATGACAGCCCAGTAATAAAAATTACCCCCATCATGGCATACAATTTGCAAAAGCAGATAACTCAGGGTATTCTAAAAGGGGTTGTTTTGCGCAATTAATTTATCAAGACCTTAGAGTGGCTTGACTTAACATAAAAAGGGGAAGGACAAGGTCAGGAGATCCATGAAGTCAGAAAGACAGAATAATAAAATAAATCAGTAACACATACAGAGTAATTTGTATAAAAAGTTTAACTCTGTACGGTAGATTCTAAAGCAGTCTGTGATATAGAGGCCAGAGTAATTCCTAAACATATAGCATGTTTTTATTTTTCTGGAGTGAATTTTTGAAGGCTGGGGGGGTTTCTGGTTAAACAAAATATCTGATAAAATATTTAACAAAAATTCCAAAATATGGATTGCCTGTGTCTGCTTTTTGTTGAGCACATGCGCATTAGACACTGCTACCTACATGACATAAAAGGCTACTTTTTGTACTAGGTTTTGGTCTTTCACTGAAGTAGATATGGCTGTATGCACTGCTCAGCCAAATCTACTCCTCCTCATATTTTTCCTGTACTCCACAATGCACTTTGGTTTTTGGATCTGTGTATCCTTTCCCTTCACATACACTGGCACTGAAGTTTCATTGTGCATTGTGGAGAGCATGTACACTTTTTTGTTGTCAGTGTACTAAAGGGCGAGTAGCTCATTATGGCGTAAAGCTGATGTTGTGCCCTATGTTTTTTCAATATGTCATCTTCTGGGGGAAAAACTACAATTTTTTTCGCACTAAGCCACATGCCAGGGTTTCAAAATAATATACATTTCTCCAACATTGGTGTGTCCGGTCCACGGCGTCATCCATTACTTGTGGGATATTCTCCTCCCCTACAGGGAAAGGCAAGGAGAGCACACAGCAAGAGCTGTCCATATAGCTCCCCCTCTGGCTCCGCCCCCCAGTCATTCTCCTTGCCGCTCTGAACAAGTAGCATCTCCACGGGGATGGTGAGGAGTTTGTGGTGTTAGTTGTAGTTTTTTATTTCTTCTATCAAGAGTTTGTTATTTTAAAATAGTGCTGGTATGTACTATTTACTCTGAAACAGAAAGAGATGAAGAGTTCTGTTTAAAAGAGGAGTATGATTTTAGCAGCAGTAACTAAAATCGATTGCTGTTCCCACACAGGACTGTTGAGATGAGAGAACTTCAGTTGGGGGGAACAGTTTGCAGACTTTTCTGCTCAAGGTATGACTAGCCATTTTCTAACAAGACTGTGCAATGCTGGAAGGCTGTCATTTTTCCCTCATGGGGATCGGTAAGCCATTTTCTTAGTCTCAAACAGAATAAAGGGCTTATTATGGGCTATAAACTGGTGGACACTCTTAAGGGCTAAATCGATTGTTTATATTTAAGTATTTATTTAAAGTTTGAAGTGGATTTCACACTTTTATTATTTGGGGAACGTTTATCGCCAGGCACTAGTTAAGACACCTTCCCAGTCAGGAAGGGCCTTTCAATGTATTAGGCAGAGCCTCATTTTCGCGCCATTATTGCACAGTTTCTTTTAAGTACAGTGCATGCAGATGCATGTGAGAGGGTCTGGTGTCCACTGAAGAAGTTCCTAGAAGGCTTGAAATACCCCCCTGGGATAGTTGAAGTCACAACAAAGGCTGTGGCTGGGACTGTAGTGGGGTTAAAATTGCAAACGGCTCCAGTTTCCACATTGTAAGGGTTAACAGCTTGAAAATTGGGGTGCAATACTTTGAATGCATTAAGACACTGTGGTGAAAATTTGGTAAAGATTCCTTCATAGTTTTTCACATATTTAGTAATAAAGTGTGCCCTGTTTAACATTTAAAGAGACAGTAACGGTTTTGTTTTAAAACGGTTTTTGTACTTTATTAACCAGTTTAAGCCTGTTTAACATGTCTGTACCTTCTGATAGATCATTTTCTGTATGTATGGAAGCCAATGTGGTTCCCCCTTCAAATATATGTGATAATTGTGCCATAGCGTCCAAACACAGTAAGGAATGTATTGTCACAAATAGTAAGGTTGCCCAGGATGATTCCTCAGATGAAGGAAGTAGAGATAGTTCTACATCTTCTCCTTCTGTGTCTATACCAGTTATGCCCGCGCAGGCGACCCCTAGTACTTCTAGTGCGCCAATGCTTGTTACTATGCAACAATTGACGGCAGTAATGGATAACTCCATAGCTAATATTTTATCCAAAATGCCAGCATTTCAGAGAAAGCGCGATTGCTCTGTTTTAAACACTGTAGAGCAGGAGGGCGCTGATGATAATTTTTCTGTCATACCATCACACCAGTCTGAAGTGGCAGTGAGGGATGGTTTCTTAGATGGAGAAATTTCTGATACAGGAAGAATTTCTCAGCAGGCAGAACCTGATGTTGTGACATTTAAATTTAAATCAGAGCATCTCCGCGCATTACTTAAGGAGGTGCTATCTACTCTGGATGATTGTGACAATCTGGTCATCCCAGAAAACTTGTGCAAAATGGACAAGTTCCTAGAGGTCCCGGTGCACCCTGATGCCTTTCCGATACCTAAAGGAGTGGCGCACATAGTGAATAAGGAGTGGGAGAAGCCAGGCATACCTTTTGTCCCTCCTCCTATATTTAAGAAATTGTTCTCTATGGTCGACCCCAGGAAGGACATATGGCAAACAGTCCCTAAGGTCGAGGGGGCGGTTTCTACACTAGCCAAACGCACGACCATTCCCATTGAGGACAATTGTGCTTTCAAAGATCCTATGGATAAAAAAATTGGAGGGTTCGCTTAAAAAGATTTTTGTACAGCAAGGTTACCTCCTTCAACCTATTTCGTGCATTATTCCTGTCACTACAGCGGCGTGGTTCTGGTTCGAGGAACTGGAAAAGTCGCTCAGTAGGGAGACTCCGTATGAGGAAGTCATGGACAGAATTCACGCACTTAAGTTAGCTAATTCCTTTATTTTAGACGCCGCTTTGCAGTTAGCGAGATTAGCGACGAAAAATTCAGGGTTTGCAATTGTGGCGCATAGAGCGCTCTGGCTAAAGTCTTGGTCGGCGGATGTATCTTCCAAGACAAAATTGCTTAATATCCCTTTCAAAGGTAAGACCCTTTTTGGGCCAGAATTGAAAGAAATTATTTCAGACATCACTGGGGAAAAGGGCCATGCCCTCCCACAGGATAGGCCTTTCAAGGCTAAGAATAAGTCCAATTTTCGTTCCTTTCGCAATTTCAGGAACGGACCGGCTTCTAACTCGGCAGCCTCTAGACAAGAGGGTAACGCTTCCCAGACTAAACCAGCTTGGAAACCAATGCAAGGCTGGAATAAGGGTAAACAGGCCAAGAAGCCTGCTGCTGCTACCATGACAGCATGAAGGGGTAGCCCCCGATCCGGGACCGGATCTAGTAGGGGACAGACTATCTCTTTGCTCAGGCTTGGGCAAGAGATGTTCAGGATCCCTGGACACTAGAAATAGTCTCTCAGGGTTATCTTCTAGAATTCAAGGAACTACCCCCAAGGGGAAGGTTCCACATTTCTCACTTATCTTCAAACCAAATAAGTAGACAGGCATTCTTACATTGTGTAGAAGACCTGTTAAAGATGGGAGTGATACACCCAGTTCCAACTGTGGAACAAGGTCAGGGGTTTTTACTCAAATCTGTTTGTAGTTCCCAAAGAAGAGGGAACTTTCAGACCAATTCTGGATTTAAAAATTCTAAACAAATTTCTCAGAGTTCCATCGTTCAATATGGAAACCATTCGAACAATTTTACCTACAATCCAGGAGGGTCAATATATGACTACCGTGGATTTAAAGGATGCGTATCTACATATTCCTATCCACAAAGATCATCATCAGTTCCTAAGGTTCGCCTTTCTGAACAAACATTATCAGTTCGTGGCTCTCCCATTCGGACTAGCCACTGCTCCCAGAATTTTCACAAAGGTGCTCGGGTCCCTTCTGGCGGTTCTAAGACCAAGGGGCATTGCAGTGGCACCTTATCTGGACGACATTCTAATTCAAGCGTCGTCTCTTTCCAAGGCAAAGGCTCATACAGACATTGTTCTAGCCTTTCTCAGATCTCACGGGTGGAAGGTGAACGTAGAAAAGAGTTCCCTGTCTCCGTCGACAAGAGTTTCCTTTTTGGGAACAATAATAGATTCTTTTGAAATGAAGAAGATCTTCCTGACAGAAGTCAGAAAGTCAAAGCTTCTAAACGCTTGTCAAGTTCTTCTCTCTATTCTGCAGCCTTCCATAGCTCAGTGCATGGAAGTAGTAGGGTTGATGGTTGCAGCAATGGACATAGTTCCTTTTGCTCGAATTCATCTAAGACCATTACAACTGTGCATGCTCCAGTAGACAGGATCACCTGTCTCAGGGAATTAGTTTCTGCAGACCAAAGTGGGTCATCGTCACGACCGACGCCAGTCTATCAGGCTGGGGCGCGGTCTGGGATTCCCTGAAAACTCAGGGTTTATGGTCTCGGGAAGAGTCTCTTCTCCCGATCAACATCCTGGAACTGAGAGCGATATTCAATGCTCTCCGGGCTTGGCCTCATCTAGCGAAGGCCGGATACATAAGATTCCAGTCAGATAACATGACGACTGTAGCTTACATCAACCATCAGGGAGGAACAAGGAGTTCCTTGGCGATGAGAGAGGTATCCAAGAGGATCACTCCTGCCACCTATCTGCAATCCACATCCCAGGAGTAGACAACTGGGAGGCGGATTATCTGAGTCGTCAGATTTCCTATCCGGGGGAGTGGGAACTCCACCCGGAGGTGTTTGCCCAGTTGACTCAATTATGGGGCATTCCTGACATGGATCTGATGGCGTCTCGTCAGAACTTCAAGGTTCCTTGCTACGGGTCCAGATCCAGGGATCCCAAGGCCACTCTAGTGGATGCATTAGTGGCGCCTTGGTCGTTCAACCTAGCTTATGCGTTTCCACCGTTCCCTCTCCTTCCCAGGCTTGTAGCCAGGATCAAACAGGAGAAGGCCTCTGTGATTCTGATAGCTCCTGCGTGGCCGCGCAGGACTTGGTATGCAGACCTGGTGAATATGTCATCGGCTCCACCATGGAAGCTACCTTTGAGACAGGATCTTCTAGTACAAGGTCCATTCGAACATCCAAATCTAATTTCTCTGTAGCTGACTGCTTGGAAATTGAACGTTTGATTTTATCCAAGCGTGGGTTTTCAGATTCAGTGATAGATACTCTGGTCCAAGCCAGAAAACCTGTGTCTAGAAAGATTTACCATAAAATATGGAAAAGATATATCTGTTGGTGTGAATCCAAGGGATTCTCCTGGAGTAAGATTAAAATTCCTAAGATCCTCTCCTTTCTCCAAGAAGGTTTGGATAAGGGATTTTCAGCGAGTTCTCTAAAAGGACAGATTTCTGCTTTATCTGTCTTGTTATACAAACGACTGGCAGCTGTGCCAGAGATACAAGCTTTTGTACAGGCTTTGGTCAGAATCAAACCTGTTTACAGACCCTTGACTCCTCCTTGGAGTCTAAATTTAGTTCTTTCAGTTCTTCAGGGGGTTCCGTTTGAACCCTTACATTCCATAGATATCAAGTTGCTATCTTGGAAAGTTCTGTTTTTGGTTGCTATTTCTTCTGCTAGAAGAGTTTCTGAATTATCTGCTTTGCAGTGTGATCCACCCTATCTGGTGTTCCATTCAGATAAGGTTATTTTGCGTACCAAGCCTGGTTTTCTTCCAAAAGTTATTTCCAACAAGAATATTAACCAGGAAATAGTTGTTTCTTCTCTGTGCACGAATCCAGTTTCAAAGAAGGAACGTTTGTTACACAATTTAGATGTAGTCCGTGCTTTAAAGTTCTATTTAGAAGCAACAAAGAATTTTAGACAAACCTCATCCTTGTTTGTCGTTTACTCTGGTAAGAGGAGAGGACAAAAAGCTATTGCTACCTCTCTTTCTTTCTGGCTGAAAAGCATTATCCGATTGGCTTATGAGACTGCCGGACGGCAGCCTCCTGAACGAATCACAGCTCACTCCACTAGGGCTGTGGCTTCCACATGGGCCTTCAAGAACGAGGCTTCTGTTAATCAGATATGTAAGGCAGCGACTTGGTCTTCACTGCACACTTTTGCCAAATTTTACAAATTTGATATTTTTGCTTCTTTGGAGGCTGTTTTTGGGAGAAAGGTTTTGCAAGCCGTGGTGCCTTCTGTTTAGGTAACCTGATTTGCTCCCTCCCTTCATCCGTGTCCTAAAGCTTTGGTATTGGTTCCCACAAGTAATGGATGACGCCGTGGACCGGACACACCAATGTTGGAGAAAACAGAATTTATGCTTACCTGATAAATTACTTTCTCCAACGGTGTGTCCGGTCCACGGCCCGCCCTGGTTTTTTAATCAGGTTTGAAATTTTTTTCTTTTTCTTTATACACTACAGTCACCACGGCACCCTATAGTTTCTCCTTTTTCTCCTAACCGTCGGTCGAATGACTGGGGGGCGGAGCCAGAGGGGGAGCTATATGGACAGCTCTTGCTGTGTGCTCTCCTTGCCTTTCCCTGTAGGGGAGGAGAATATCCCACAAGTAATGGATGACGCCGTGGACCGGACACACCGTTGGAGAAAGTAATTTATCAGGTAAGCATAAATTCTGTTTTTTTTAAACAGCTCTATGCTAGTATAATAATTGCCCAGCCACAGATGGTACGCTTTGTTTAGCAAGGTTTGGAGGAGATCTCACACAAATTTGCAATTTGGCCAGGTATTTTTTCTGACATAATGAGACTATGGATTGTCTGACAGATACTGGCTGCTATATACATTTGTTTAAGCAACTATATTCTTACACATGGTATCTGTCAGAAACAGGTTTAAAATTGGCTTACAATCTGTAATGTTGGTTGTGATGCTGTATATAGGGGTATTTCAGGGGCAGATAAATTTGGGGGTAGCCAATTTTGATCAGATGTTGTTGGACGTCTCCTTTTAGTTGAAGGCAGGGAGCACCATCACTAGATGCATCACTCAGGGGCTCTAAATCTGATGCCGTAAGAGTTATTTATTATTATTATTATGAATATTATTCTTTATTTATAAAGCGAAAACAGATTCCGCAGTGCTGTCCATGGGTACAAAGATAACAATAGTGATATATTACAATATAAGACACCAGACAAAATTTAACAAACAAATACAGGAGGAATTGAGGGCCATATTAATGTGGGAACTTACAATCTAGATTTTGTTTTGCTTTTGCTATCAGATAAGGCATAAAGAGCTTCACTCCCTGAATCTTATACAAGAAGAAAGGTGTAAGCCTCTTCTGATTAATAGTGTGCTGCCATACCTCAACCAATTCCCACTTTACCCCCCAATTCCCTAAAAAAAATTTTTTTCATAAACTAGAAAAAATGGAGGGGGGGGGGCATAGAAAAGGATCTTGGACAAAGAGCAACTTAAAACTGAAGGAAAGGGTTGAACTGCAAATAAAAAAACAAACAAAAATAACAACCCAAAACAACTAAACAATACTAGTGTACTGATCAGGAAGATCACAGTAATAACACGGTGATTAGCAGAGACAAGGTTAGTTTAATATAAATAATTATTATTGTTATTTTCCCAGCAAGGCAGCACGAGTTATGCTAGACACACTGTAGTGCTGATCTGTCTTCCTGATTGTCACTGTTCCTCAGTGCTGTCTGGATCCTGGGGGACTGCCTGAGTTACTAGGCACATCCCCCAAACGGATCCAGCACTCTGGAAGCAACTGGGGAGAAGGAACATGCCATGACAGTAACAACGTTTCATGCTGTCCTAACAGTGTTAAAGCCCAGCACTGTAAGGACGGCATGGAACATCCTAAGGGCATGAAGAGTTTAACACACAGCAAGTATTTAGAGAAAAATAATGAACAGAAAACACAGTTTGACAAATACAGGTAAGACACAAAAGACAGATCAAAAGATACACAAAACTCAAAAGACAACCATCAAAACTGAGCAAGTGCTTGCCAATGTGAATGGCCACGTCTGACACAATTTGTTTGAGCCAGTTGGAAGGAATCTGATGTGTTAAAAAGACAGTAAAGTCAAAAATGAAACGTTCATGATAGAATATGCAATTCTAACAACTTTCAAATTTACTTATTATTAAATGTCCCTTGTTATCTTGGTATCCTTTGTTTGAGAGTAGGTTTAGGAGCTGTCCCTCTAAGCTGTTTGATGGAGTACTTTAAGGGACAGTACACTGTAAAATAATTTTTCCATTAATGTATTTTAAATGACTTGTTATAAAATATTTGAGAAATTCCATTTTCATGCTTATTTGTGTACATGAAGTAGCTGATTTTGTGCTTTGAAACCACAGCCTATTACAATGGGTTGAAGTTAAAGGAGATATCAGATCTCATTATGTTCTAAGTTTGTGTAAACAGACTTGCTTCCTTATCTTTTATTTGGCTGGAACACCAAAGCTCAATACATAGAGAGAACAATGGAAAATGATCATTTTATTACTTAAAGTGAATGTAAATTTTGATGTTTAAGTGCCTGGTTTTTCAAACTTCAATTAAAAACAGGGGCACTTTAATTCACTCCTGTTGTGAAAAAAAAACAGCAGCTCGAGCTTCCTCCACCCGTTTCAAAGCCTCTTCCTGGGTCTAAAATGAGGCATCCGGCTTCCTCCAATCGCAGCGTTGAATCAGACACCGATTCCCCCGGGGGGAAGCTGTGATTGGAGGATGACCTATCAATTATTTCTGACATCAGAAATGGCTTGTGAGACCGGAGGAAGCTGGAGCTGCTGTGAAGTTTAAAAGGTAAGTATTTTTTCAAAACAGGAGTGAAATGTAAATGTTGATGAATTAAAGTGCCCCTGTTTTTAGTAGAAGTTTTAAAAACTGGGCACTTTAACATCAAAATTTACATTCACTTTAACTATCCTGCATCCCACTGAGAGTGTAATTTCTTCTGTTGGCTGTGTATACTTAGGCTATTCAATAGCCTATACTCCAGTATTAATTTGTTCAGTGTAGGTGGCGATACCACAGGCTAAATCAGTTTTTTCAAATGCTGAAATAGGAGAAAAGGAGCTACTTGTAACCAATTTAATACACTCTAGCAGGTTAAAAGGATCATTGGGAATAATTTAAAGGGGAGAAAGTTTGGGGGTGAACTGTCCCTTTAAAGGGACATTAAGCACTAAATAAATGTTAGATAAAATAAAGGATTAGTCTGGGAATAACATGTAGATAACATCATTTATGCTTACCTGATAAATTTATTTCTCTTGTAGTGTATCCAGTCCACGGATCATCCATTACTTGTGGGATATTCTCCTTCCCAACAGGAAGTTGCAAGAGGATCACCCACAGCAGAGCTGCTATATAGTTCCACCCCTCACTGCCATATCCAGTCATTCGACCGAAACAAGCCGAGAAAGGAGAAACCATAGGGTGCAGTGGTGACTGTAGTTTAATTAAATTTAGACCTGCCTTAAAAGGACAGGGCGGGCCGTGGACTGGATACACTCCAAGAGAAATACATTTATCAGGTAAGCATAAATTATGTTTTCTCTTGTTAAGTGTATCCAGTCCACGTATCATCCATTACTTGTGGGATACCAATACCAAAGCTAAAGTACACGGATGATGGGAGGGACAAGGCAGGAACTTAAACGGAAGGAACCACTACCTGTAGAACCTCTCCCCCAAAAACAGCCTCCGAAGAAGCAAAAGTGTCAAATTTGTAAAATTTTTAAAAGGTATGAAACGAAGACCACGTCGCAGCCTTGCAAATCTGTTCAACAGAAGCCTCATTTTTAAAGGCCCATGTGGAAGCCACAGCTCTAGTAGAATGAGCAGTAATCCTTTCAGGGGGCTGCTGTCCAGCAGTCTCATAGGCTAAACGGATTATACTCCGAAGCCAAAAAGAAAGAGAGGTTGCCGAGGCCTTATGACCTCTCCTCTGTCCAGAGTAAACAACAAACAGGTTAGATGTTTGGCGAAAATCTTTAGTAGCTTGTAAGTAAAACTTCAAGGCATGGACTACGTCTAAATTATGCAAAAGACGTTCCTTCTTTGAAGAAGGATTAGGACACAATGATGGAACAACAATCTCTTGATTGATATTCTTGTTAGAAACTACCTTAGGTAAAAACCCAGGTTTTGTACGCAGAATTACTTTATCTGAATGAAAGATCAGATAAGGAGAATCACAATGTAAGGCAGATAACTCAGAGACTCTTCGAGCCGAGGAAATAGCCATCAGAAAAAGAACTTTCCATGAAAGAAGTTTGATATCAATAGAATGAAGGGGTTCAAACGGAACCCCTTGAAGAACTTTAAGAACCAAGTTTAAGCTCCATGGAGGAGCAACAGGTTTAAACACAGGCTTAATTCTAACTAAAGCCTGACAAAATGCCTGAACGTCTGGAACTTCTGCCAGACGCTTGTGTAAAAGAATAGACAGAGCAGAAATCTGTCCCTTTAAAGAACTAGCTGATAATCCTTTGTCCAAACCCTCTTGGAGGAAGGACAATATCCTAGGAATCCTAACCCTACTCCATGAGTAATTCTTGGATTCACACCAATGAAGATATTTACGCCATATCTTGTGGTAGATTTTCCTGGTGACAGGCTTTCGTGCCTGTATTAAGGTATCAATGACTGACTCGGAGAAGCCACGCTTTGATAGGATCAAGCGTTCAATCTCCATGCAGTCAGTCTCAGAGAAATTAGATTTGGATGATTGAAAGGAACTTGTATTAGAAGGTCCTGCCTCAGAGGCAGAGTCCATGGTGGAAAGGATGACATGTCCACCAGGTCTGCATACCAGGTCCTGCGAGGCCACGCAGGCGCTATCAGAATCACCGATGCTCTTTCCTGTCCGATTCTGGCAATCAGTGGAGGGAGCAGAGGAAACGGTGGAAACACATAAGCCAGGTTGAAGAACCAAGGAGCTGCTAGAGCATCTGTCAGCGTCGCTTCTGGCTCCCTGGACCTGGATCCGAAACAAGGAAGCTTGGCGTTCTGGCGAGACGCCATGAGATCCAGTTCTGGTTTGCCCCAACGATGGACCAATTGAGCAAACACCTCCGGATGGAGCTCCCACTCCCCCGGATGAAAAGTCTGACGACATAGAAAATCCGCCTCCCAGTTCTCTACGCTCGGGATATGGATCGCTGATAGGTGGCAAGAGTGAGTCTCTGCCCAGCGAATAATCTTGGAGACTTCTGACATCGCTAGGGAACTCTGGTTCCCCCTTGATGGTTGATGTAAGCCACAGTCGTGATGTTGTCTGACTGAAATCTGATGAACCTCAGTGTTGCTAACTGAGGCCAAGCTAGAAGAGCATTGAATATTGCCCATAACTCCAGAATATTTATTGGGAGGAGTTTCTCCTCCTGAGTCCATGAACCCTGAACCTTCAGGGATTTCCAGACTGCACCCCAACCTAGAAGGCTGACATCTGTTGTTACAATCGTCCAATCTGGCCTGCGAAAGGTCATACCCTTGGACAGGTGGACCCGAGATAACCACCAGAGAAGAGAATCTCTGGTTTCCTGATCCAGATTTAGTAGAGGGGACAAATCTGTGTAATCCCCATTCCACTGACTGAGCATGCATAATTGCAGCGGTCTGAGATGCAGGCGCGCAAATGGCACTATGTCCATCGCCGCTACCATTAAGCCCATTACTTCCATGCACTGAGCCACCGCAGGGCGCAGAATGGAGTGAAGAACACGGCAAGCATTTAGAAGTTTTGATAACCTGGACTCCGTCAGGTAAATTTTGATTTCTACAGAATATATAAGAGTCCCTAGGAAGGAAACTCTTGTGAGAGGGGATAGAGAACTCTCTTCTTCGTTCACTTTCCACTCATGAGACCTCAAATGCCAGAACTATCTCTGTATGAGACTTGGCAATTTGAAAGCTTGACGCCCGTATCAGGATGTCGTCTAGATAAGGAGCCACCGCTATGCCTCGCGGTCTTAGAACCGACAGAAGTGAGCCCAGAACCTTTGTAAAAATTCTCGGGGGCTGTAGCCAACACGAAGGGAAGAGCTACAAATTGGTAATGCCTGTCTAGAAAGGCAAACCTTAGGAACCGATGATGATTCTTGTGAATCGGAATGTGAAGGTAGGCATTCTTTAAGTCCACTGTGGTCATGTACTGACCCTCTTGGATCATGGGTAAGATGGTCCGAATAGTTTCCATCTTGAAAGATGGAACTCTGAGGAATTTGTTTAAGATCTTTAGATCCAAAATTGGTCTGAAGGTTCCCTCTTTTTTGGGAACCACAAACAGATTTGAATAAAAACCCTGTCCTTGTTCCATCTGCGGAACTGGATGGATCACTCCCATTACTAGAATGTCTTGCACGCAGCGTAGGAATGCCTCTTTCTTTATCTGGTTTGCAGATAATCTTGAAAGGTGAAATCTCCCTTGTGGAGGAGAAGCTTTGAAGTCCAGAAGATATCCCTGAGATATGATCTCCAACGCCCAGGGATCCTGAACATCTCTTGCCCACGCCTGGGCGAAGAGAGAAAGTCTGCCCCCTACTAGATCCGTTGCCGGATAGGGGGCCGTTCCTTCATGCTGTCTTGGAGGCAGCAGCAGGCTTTCTGGCCTGCTTGCCCTTGTTCCAGGACTGGTTAGGTTTCCAGGCCTGCTTGGATTGAGCAAAAGTTCCCTCTTGTTTTGAAGCAGAGGAAGTTGATGCTGCACCTGCCTTGAAATTTCGAAAGGCACGAAAATTAGACTGTTTGGCCCTTGATTTGGCCCTGTCCTGAGGAAGGGTATGACCCTTACCTCCAGTAATGTCAGCAATAATTTCTTTCAAACCAGGCCCGAATAAGGTCTGCCCCTTGAAAGGAATGTTGAGTAATTTAGACTTTGAAGTCACGTCAGCTGACCAGGATTTAAGCCATAGCGCCCTACGCGCTTGGATGGCGAATCCAGAATTCTTAGCCATTAGTTTAGTCAAATGAAGAATGGCATCAGAAACAAATGAGTTAGCTAGCTTAAGTGTTCTAAGCTTGTCAATGATTTCAGTCAATGGAGCTGTATGGATGGCCTCTTCCAGGGCCTCAAACCAGAATGCCGCCGCCGCAGCAGTGACAGGCGCAATGCATGCAAGGGGCTGTAAAATAAAACCTTGTTGAATAAACATTTTCTTAAGGTAACCCTCTAATTTTTTATCCATTGGATCTGAAAAAGCACAACTGTCCTCAACCGGGATAGTGGTACGCTTTGCTAAAATAGAAACTGCTCCCTCCACCTTAGGGACTGTCTGCCATAAGTCCTGTGTAGTGACGTCTATTGGAAACATTTTTCTAAATATAGGAGGGGGGGGAAACGGCACACCGGGTCTATCCCACTCCTTATTAATAATTTCTGTAAACCTTTTAGGTATTGGAAAAACATCAGTACACACCGGCACTGCATAGTATTTATCCAGTCTACACAATTTCTCTGGCACTGCAATTGTGTCACAGTCATTCAGAGCAGCTAACACATCCCCAAGCAATACACGGAGGTTCTCAAGCTTAAATTTAAAATTAGAAATATCTGAATCAGGTCTCCCCGAGTCAGAGATGTCACCCACAGACTGAAGCTCTCCGTCCTCAGGTTCTGCATATTGTGACGCAGTATCAGACATGGCTCTTACCGCATCTACGCGCTCTGTATCTCGTCTAACCCCAGAGCTATCGCGCTTGCCTCTAAATTCAGACAATCTGGCTAATACCGCTGATAGGGTATTATCCATGATCGCAGCCATGTCCTACAATGTAATCGCTATGGGCGTCCCTGATGTACTTGGCGCCATATTAGCGTGAGTCCCTTGAGCGGGAGGCAAAGGGTCCGACACGTGGGGAGAGTTAGTCGGCATAACTTCCCCCTCGACAGAACCCTCTGTGACAATTCTTTTATAGATAAAGACTGATCTTTACTGTTTAAGGTGAAATCAATACATTTAGTACACATTCTCCTATGGGGCTCCACCATGGCTTTTAAACATAATGAACAAGTAGTTTCCTCTGTGTCAGACATGTTTGTACAGACTAGCAATGAGACTAGCAAGCTTGGAAAACACTTTAAACCAAGTTAACAAGCAATATAAAAAACGTTACTGCGCCTTTAAGAAACACAAATTTTGTCAAAATTTGAAATAACAGTGAAAAAAGGCAGTTTCACTAACAAAATTTTTACAGTGTATGTAACAAGTTAGCAGAGCATTGCACCCACTTGCAAATGGATGATTAACCCCTTAATACCAAAAACGGAATAACAAATGAAAAAAACGTTTTTAAAAACAGTTACAACAACTGCCACAGCTCTACTGTGGCTGTTACCTTCCTCAAACACGACTTTTGAAGCCTTTTTAGCCCTTCAGAGATGTCCTGTATCATGTAGAGGGAAGCTGAATGTCTCTGTCTGTAATTTTAGATGCGCAAAAAAAGTGCTAAAAACAGAATTTATGTTTACCTGATAAATTTCTTTCTCCAACGGTGTGTCCGGTCCACGGCGTCATCCTTACTTGTGGGATATTCTCTTCCCCAACAGGAAATGGCAAAGAGCCCAGCAAAGCTGGTCACATGATCCCTCCTAGGCTCCGCCTACCCCAGTCATTCGACCGACGTTAAGGAGGAATAATAGCATAGGAGAAACCATATGGTACCGTGGTGACTGTAGTTAAAGAAAATAAATTATCAGACCTGATTAAAAAACCAGGGCGGGCCGTGGACCGGACACACCGTTGGAGAAAGAAATTTATCAGGTAAACATAAATTCTGTTTTCTCCAACATAGGTGTGTCCGGTCCACGGCGTCATCCTTACTTGTGGGAACCAATACCAAAGCTTTAGGACACGGATGAAGGGAGGGAGCAAATCAGGTCACCTAAATGGAAGGCACCACGGCTTGCAAAACCTTTCTCCCAAAAATAGCCTCAGAAGAAGCAAAAGTATCAAACTTGTAAAATTTGGTAAAAGTGTGCAGTGAAGACCAAGTCGCTGCCCTACATATCTGATCAACAGAAGCCTCGTTCTTGAAGGCCCATGTGGAAGCCACAGCCCTAGTGGAATGAGCCGTGATTCTTTCGGGAGGCTGCCGTCCGGCAGTCTCGTAAGCCAATCTGATGATGCTTTTAATCCAAAAAGAGAGAGAGGTAGAAGTTGCTTTTTGACCTCTCCTTTTACCTGAATAAACAACAAACAGGGAAGATGTTTGTCTAAAATCCTTTGTAGCATCTAAATAGAATTTTAGAGCGCGAACAACATCCAAATTGTGCAACAAGCGTTCCTTCTTTGAAACTGGTTTCGGACACAGAGAAGGTACGATAATCTCCTGGTTAATGTTTTTGTTAGAAACAACTTTTGGAAGAAAACCAGGTTTAGTACGTAAAACCACCTTATCTGCATGGAACACCAGATAAGGGGGAGAACAATGCAGAGCAGATAATTCTGAAACTCTTCTAGCAGAAGAAATTGCAACTAAAGACAAAACTTTCCAAGATAATAACTTAATATCAACGGAATGTAAGGGTTCAAACGGAACCCCCTGAAGAACTGAAAGAACTAAATTGAGACTCCAAGGAGGAGTCAAAGGTTTGTAAACAGGCTTGATTCTAACCAGAGCCTGAACAAAGGCTTGAACATCTGGCACAGCTGCCAGTTTTTTGTGAAGTAACACCGACAAGGCAGAAATCTGTCCCTTCAGGGAACTTGCCGATAATCCTTTTTCCAATCCTTCTTGAAGGAAGGATAGAATCCTAGGAATCTTAACCTTGTCCCAAGGGAATCCTTTAGATTCACACCAACAGATATATTTTTTCCAAATTTTGTGGTAAATCTTTCTAGTTACAGGCTTTCTGGCCTGAACAAGAGTATCGATAACAGAATCTGAGAAACCTCGCTTCGATAAAATCAAGCGTTCAATCTCCAAGCAGTCAGCTGGAGTGAAACCAGATTCGGATGTTCGAACGGACCCTGAACAAGAAGGTCTCGTCTCAAAGGTAGCTTCCAAGGTGGAGCCGATGACATATTCACCAGATCTGCATACCAAGTCCTGCGTGGCCACGCAGGAGCTATCAAGATCACCGACGCCCTCTCCTGATTGATCCTGGCTACCAGCCTGGGGATGAGAGGAAACGGCGGGAACACATAAGCTAGTTTGAAGGTCCAAGGTGCTACTAGTGCATCCACTAGAGCCGCCTTGGGATCCCTGGATCTGGACCCGTAGCAAGGAACTTTGAAGTTCTGACGAGAGGCCATCAGATCCATGTCTGGAATGCCCCAAAGTTGAGTGACTTGGGCAAAGATTTCCGGATGGAGTTCCCACTCCCCCGGATGCAATGTCTGACGACTCAGAAAATCCGCTTCCCAATTTTCCACTCCCGGGATGTGGATAGCAGACAGGTGGCAGGAGTGAGACTCCGCCCATAGAATAATCTTGGTCACTTCTTCCATCGCTAGGGAACTCCTTGTTCCCCCCTGATGGTTGATGTACGCAACAGTCGTCATGTTGTCTGATTGAAACCGTATGAACTTGGTCCTCGCTAGCTGAGGCCAAGCCTTGAGAGCATTGAATATCGCTCTCAGTTCCAGAATATTTATCGGTAGAAGAGATTCTTCCCGAGACCAAAGACCCTGAGCTTTCAGGGATCCCCAGACCGCGCCCCAGCCCATCAGACTGGCGTCGGTCGTGACAATGACCCACTCTGGTCTGTGGAATGTCATCCCTCGTGACAGGTTGTCCAGGGACAGCCACCAACGGAGTGAGTCTCTGGTCCTCTGATTTACTTGTATCTTTGGAGACAAGTCTGTATAGTCCCCATTCCACTGACTGAGCATGCACAGTTGTAATGGTCTTAGATGAATGCGCGCAAAAGGAACTATGTCCATTGCCGCTACCATCAACCCGATCACTTCCATGCACTGAGCTACGGAAGGAAGAGGAACGGAATGAAGTATTCGACAAGAGTCCAGAAGCTTTGTCTTTCTGGCCTCTGTTAGAAAAATCCTCATTTCTGAGGAGTCTATAATTGTTCCCAAGAAGGGAACCCTTGTTGACGGGGATAGAGAACTCTTTTCCACGTTCACTTTCCAGCCGTGCGATCTGAGAAAGGCCAGGACGATGTCCGTGTGAGCCTTTGCTCGAGGGAGGGACGACGCTTGAATCAGAATGTCGTCCAGGTAAGGTACTACTGCAATGCCCCTTGGTCTTAGCACAGCTAGAAGGGACCCTAGTACCTTTGTGAAAATCCTTGGTGCAGTGGCTAATCCGAAAGGAAGCGCCACGAACTGGTAATGTTTGTCCAGGAATGCAAACCTTAGGAACCGATGATGTTCCTTGTGGATAGGAATATGTAGATACGCATCCTTTAAATCCACCGTGGTCATGAATTGACCTTCCTGGATGGAAGGAAGGATAGTTCGAATGGTTTCCATCTTGAAAGATGGGACCTTGAGAAATTTGTTTAAGATCTTGAGATCTAGGATTGGTCTGAATGTTCCCTCTTTTTTGGGAACTATGAACAGATTGGAGTAGAACCCCATCCCTTGTTCTCTCAATGGAACAGGATGAATCACTCCCATTTTTAACAGGTCTTCTACACAATGTAAGAACGCCTGTCTTTTTATGTGGTCTGAAGACAACTGAGACCTGTGGAACCTTCCCCTTGGGGGAAGTCCCTTGAATTCCAGAAGATAACCCTGGGAGACTATTTCTAGCGCCCAAGGATCCAGAACATCTCTTGCCCAAGCCTGAGCGAAGAGAGAGAGTCTGCCCCCCACCAGATCCGGTCCCGGATCGGGGGCCGATATTTCATGCTGTCTTGGTAGCAGTGGCAGGTTTCTTTGCCTGCTTTCCCTTGTTCCAGCCTTGCATTGGTCTCCAAGCTGGCTTGGCCTGAGAAGTATTACCCTCTTGCTTAGAGGACGTAGCACCTTGGGCTGGTCCGTTTTTACGAAAGGGACGAAAATTAGGTCTATTTTTTGCCTTGAAAGGCCGATCCTGAGGAAGGGCATGGCCCTTACCCCCAGTGATATCAGAGATAATCTCTTTCAAGTCAGGACCAAACAGCGTTTTCCCCTTGAAAGGAATGTTTAGTAGCTTGTTCTTGGAAGACGCATCAGCCGACCAAGATTTCAACCAAAGCGCTCTGCGCGCCACAATAGCAAACCCAGAATTCTTAGCCGCTAACTTAGCCAATTGCAAAGAGGCGTCTAGAGTGAAAGAATTAGCCAATTTGAGAGCATTGACTCTGTCCATAATCTCCTCATAAGGAGGAGAGTCACTATCGAGCACCTTAATCAGTTCATCAAACCAGAAATATGCGGCTGTAGTGACAGGGACAATGCATGAAATGGGTTGTAGAAGGTAACCCTGCTGAACAAACATCTTTTTAAGCAAACCTTCTAATTTTTTATCCATAGGATCTTTGAAAGCACAACTATCCTCTATGGGAATAGTGGTGCGTTTGTTTAAAGTAGAAACCGCTCCCTCGACCTTGGGGACTGACTGCCATAAGTCCTTTCTGGGGTCGACCATAGGAAACAATTTTTTAAATATGGGGGGAGGGACGAAAGGAATACCGGGCCTTTCCCATTCTTTATTAACAATGTCCGCCACCCGCTTGGGTATAGGAAAAGCTTCTGGGAGCCCCGGCACCTCTAGGAACTTGTCCATTTTACATAGTTTCTCTGGGATGACCAAATTTTCACAATCATCCAGAGTGGATAATACCTCCTTAAGCAAAATGCGGAGATGTTCCAATTTAAATTTAAAAGTAATCACATCAGATTCAGCCTGCTGAGAAATGTTCCCTAAATCAGTAATTTCTCCCTCAGACAAAACCTCCCTGGCTCCCTCAGATTGGGTTAGGGGCCCTTCAGAGATATTAATATCAGCGTCGTCATGCTCTTCAGTAACTAAAACAGAGCATCCACGCTTACGTTGACAAGGGTTCATTTTGGCTAAAATGTTTTTGACAGAATTATCCATTACAGCCGTTAATTGTTGCATAGTAAGGAGTATTGGCGCGCTAGATGTACTAGGGGCCTCCTGAGTGGGCAAGACTCGTGTAGACGAAGGAGGGAATGATGCAGTACCATGCTTACTCCCCTCACTTGAGGAATCATCTTGGGCATCATTGTCATTATCACATAAATCACATTTATTTAAATGAATAGGAATTCTGGCTTCCCCACATTCAGAACACAGTCTATCTGGTAGTTCAGACATGTTAAACAGGCATAAATTTGATAAGAAAGTACAAAAAACGTTTTGAAATAAAACCGTTACTGTCACTTTAAATTTTAAACTGAACACACTTTATTACTGCAATTGCGAAAAAACATGAAGGAATTGTTCAAAATTCACCAAACTTTCACCACAGTGTCTTAAAGCCTTGAAAATATTGCACACCAATTTTGGAAGCTTTAACCCTTAAAATAACGGAACCGGAGCCGTTTTAAGCTTTAACCCCTTTACAGTCCCTGGTATCTGCTTTGCTGAGACCCAACCAAACCCAAGGGGAATACGATACCAAATGATGCCTTCAGAAGTCTTTTATAAGTATCAGAGCTCCTCTCACATGCGACTGCATGCCATGCCTCTCAAAAACAAGTGCGCAACACCGGCGCGAAAATGAGACTCTGCCTATGCTTTGGGAAAGCCCCTAAAGAATAAGGTGTCTAAAACAGTGCCTGCCGATATTATTATATCAAAATACCCAGAATAAATGATTCCTCAAGGCTAAATAAGTGTTAATATCAATCGATTTAGCCCAAAAAATGTCTACAGTCTAAATAAGCCCTTGTGAAGCCCTTATTTACAATCGTAATAAACATGGCTTACCGGATCCCATAGGGAAAATGACAGCTTCCAGCATTACATCGTCTTGTTAGAATGTGTCATACCTCAAGCAGCAAAGGACTGCAAACTGTTCCCCCAACTGAAGTTAATGCTCTCAACAGTCCTGTGTGGAACAGCCATGGATTTTAGTTACGGTTGCTAAAATCATTTTCCTCATACAAACAGAATTCTTCATCTCTTTTCTGTTTCTGAGTAAATAGTACGTACCAGCACTATTTGAAAATAACAAACTCTTGATTGAATAATGAAAAACTACAGTTAAACACTAAAAAACTCTAAGCCATCTCCGTGGAGATGTTGCCTGTACAACGGCAAAGAGAATGACTGGGGTAGGCGGAGCCTAGGAGGGATCATGTGACCAGCTTTGCTGGGCTCTTTGCCATTTCCTGTTGGGGAAGAGAATATCCCACAAGTAAGGATGACGCCGTGGACCGGACACACCTATGTTGGAGAAATAGGCCCCTTCCACTCATATTACAACAGTGGAAAGCCTCAGGAAACTGTTTCTAGGCAAAAATCAAGCCAGCCATGTGGAAAAAAACTAGGCCCCAATGAATTTTATCACCAAGCATATATAAAAACGATTAAACATGCCAGCAAACGTTTTATATTGCACTTTTATAAGAGTATATATCTCTGGTAATAAGCCTGATACCAGTCGCTATTAAATCACTGTATTTAGGCTTAACTTACATTAATCCGGTATCAGCAGCATTTTCTAGCAAATTCCATCCCTAGAAAAATGTTAACTACACATACCTTATTGCAGGATAACCTGCACGCCATTCCCCCTCTGAAGTTACCTCACTCCTCAGACATATGTGAGAACGGCAGTGGATCTTAGTTACTTCTGCTAAGATCATAGAAAACGCAGGCAGATTCTTCTTCCAAATGCTGCCTGAGAGAAAATAGTACACTCCGGTACCATTTAAAAATAATAAACTTTTGATTGAAGAAAGAAAACTAACTATAAAATACACCACTCTCCTCTTACTACCTCCATCTTTGTTGAGAGTTGCAAGAGAATGACTGGATATGGCAGTGAGGGGAGGAGCTATATAGCAGCTCTGCTGTGGGTGATCCTCTTGCAACTTCCTGTTGGGAAGGAGAATATCCCACAAGTAATGGAGGATCCTTGGACTGGATATACTTAACAAGAGAAATATATATATATTTAAAGTTTCAATAGCTGTTTAAATATTGTCAAAATAAGAGTAAAGTTTGGGACAGTTATAAACAGGTCACTAGAGTGTGCAGCCAATGGCTTTGTAGAATATAACAGTGCTCTACACTTCCATTTCTAACAGGAACTGAAAAGCTCACAATTTCATAATGAAATTACAGGAAAAGTATAATTAGTTAAAGTATATTGCAGACCTTTATATATATATATATATATATATATATATATATATATATATATATATATATATATATATATATATATATATATATTATCATTTTATATAAACTCTCTCAAAAGTGTTTAATGTCCCTTTAATATTTCTGGGTGAATCACCTTATGTATATTGATGAATGTGATATACATAAGGTGATTCAGATAGGTACACCCTGATACCCATTGGTAAGACACAAACTAAGTGCTACAGTTCATGCATCAGAGTGATTGAGGGTATTCTAGTGCAGTGGTTCTCAACCAAAGTGAGCTCAAGCCCGGTAAATTTTAGTCCAGGGCCCAGTAGTTGTGTGTATGTATATATATATATATATATATATATATATATATAGTGAGCAGCAGGGGCGGGCTGATCAGCCAAGCAAATAGGATCTGGGCCGAACTACCAGCAAGTAAGGGGGCCCACAAATGGCATCTCCACAAATCCTGGTGCATTCCTTAAGCTGGAGTTTTCAATTGCCCTATCAGTAACTAAGTAAGTGTGGGTTTAGTGGGGGCCCTGGCGGGGGTCTGTCGCTGTGAGGGCCATGGAGTGTGGGGTCTGGCCCTGGAGGTTGGGTGCCCTTTCTCTGGACCTTAATGTTGGGGGGCCTGGCTCTGGAGGTTGAGGGGCCTGTTGGGGGCAGGTCAGGGAGGCTACCATGTTCATTTGCATAAAATGTAATACATTTTGGTCAGTGTGAGACAGTCTTCCTGGGGCCTTGATTGGTCTCAGTCTGCCCCTGGTGTGCAGTGGGGTAAGAGTGAGCAGTGGGGGCATGACAGGTCGGGGCCCACCAGCAGGGCTATCATGGCCCGGCTAATCTAGTGTATTTTGCTAAGCATCAATCTGACATGTTACGCTGGAAACTAGAGTATGTGCAAATGTGCCCATGGGCTTGAGTATCAGCATACGTAAAGTAGGTTTCCTTAACAGTTTAATCCTTATTATGTTGAGAATGTGTCATGTTGATAGTTTATTACAGTACATCTGTGTGGGCATGTTGTCTTATACTTTGTTAAGACTTACAATGTATAAGTGTGAGTGCTTTTTGTGATGTTTACACAAACTTATTCTTAAAACTATCTGCGTACCTGGCAGTGAGTTACTGTCTAACAGCATGTGTGGGAACAGCAGGAAGGGGTATGCTTTGAGCTTAGTGCCAAATATACACCAGCACCCTACGGTTAAAATATATAAACAGAAACACAACGTACACACCCACTCCTCCTGTGAGCAGGATGTTCCCCCGCAGGCAGGACAGCACCCAGCCTGGCTCTGTCATCATCATACCTAAGAGTAGGAGAGTCTGCAATTTGTCCTAATGTAAGGGAGTCTAAAATAATCAGAGAAAACTAGGCCCTTTCCATTCTCTCTATTCATTTCTAACTGTCCAGATTTGCCAGTTTCTATGCTGTTCCACACAGCAAATTCACAAGAGCTCTCTTCATTCGTTATAGCAAGTGTGTCCAAACCGTCAATTTCAAGCTTGTCCTTTTTTACTCTTAGCCAGCGTTCATTTTATGAGCAAATGGGTTTAGTACGAGTACCTTGTGATTCAGTACAACTATATTACAACATTTGATGTATAATAGGTGCAAGCTCAAATGTATTTAATATTTAGCAGAAAATGATCACATTGTTAAACCCACACACAAAAATAGATAGCCTCTCATTAAAGTATAAGCATTCTTGCTTTAGTGAATCAGCTGAACTGAATAACATAGAACTGGGGTTTCACTATGTTACCCGATCTCAGTTAGCTGGGTATGATATATTAATGGCTTAACTTACTAACTACAAATATTACTAGCTATGAGACCCCACGCTTGGGAAAGTGAAAACCATTGCTAAACCCAACAATCATAAAAGCAATGACCTATACACGTTTAAACAAACAGTAGTAGCAAATACTGATTATCAAGATCACAGATAAACGAGTGTTCCGATTGATTGTTATAAATATCCTAAAAAAAATATTTATTAAAGGTTGCAGCCATGTCCAAGTTTTTATATTGCATAATATATTTAGGACCATATAAATCTAAACCAGTTATTACTGGTCGTCTTCACATGCAAACAAACAGATCCCAGTCATCAGACACACATAGATCCCAGTCAGCAGACACACACTGTTCACCTGAATTCAACACACACATTGAACCCCATTATTAGATACACACCGTGGTTCCCACACACTGATTCCCAATAATAAAGACACAAACTGATCCCCAGAGACAGAAGCACACACACACACAAATTCTCACAAACAGGTACACACACTGATCTATACAGTTAGACACACTCACTGAACCCTACTGATCCACACACTTGCACAGACCTATATCCCCACTGACATGTACATAATGAATAAAGATCCTCACGGCTTCACACACTGTTCACTCAGATATATTTATATCTACAGGTAGCTGCACACAAATGTCTGCCCCATAGCCGAGAGAGAGAGAGAGAGAGAGAGAGAGAGAGAGAGAGAGAGAGAGAGAGAGAGAGAGAGAGAGAGAGAGAGAGAGAGAGAGAGAGAGAGAGAGAGAGAGAGAGAGAGAGAGAGAGAGAGAGAGAGAGAGAGAGAGAGAGAGAGAGAGAGAGAGAGAGAGAGAGAGACAGAGAGAAACACATGAACACACTGATGCCACCAAGCAGATGAATAGTGAGAACATACTCAGACATACAAACATAAACATAGTTAAGTACTGTACAAAAGGGAAAGACAAGAGAGAGAAATGAAAAAAAATAATGGCACTACTAAATAGTATCCCAATTTAAGTACTGTATTATCAAATGATTTGTAATGTTTTATTTTTATTGGGGGTGGGTGCTGTATACCAAAAGGACAAAGATATAGTTAAGAACATACAAAGTGATGCTTATACGCACAGCAAATGATGCCTAAACAATGATGCTCATAAGCAGCTAGTGCACCTACACTGTATGTGAGCAGTGTCTCTGACTGCTCATGGTATCTATAATAAGGGCATTCCCTTCTTAAATGATAATTATTTACAAAAAATAACAGAAGACAGAAGTGATATATTTTCTACCCTTGTTATTTACGTGCGACTAAGATAAGAAGTTTCAGACTGAGTATTAAGTTATGTTATGATGAGAATTTCATAATCAACACAAAACAAGAAACCAACAATTATGACTTTTGCAGTTTGCAGCAAATAATTGTTTTTCCACAACTGATAATGTAAAAATATTCACTGCTCATATACACAACCATAAAACAAAAGTACATATAACTTAACATATGTGCTCTACCCTTACACACTGGCAACAACACCAATAACCCTTCATATACACAATGGCCCTAAACCCAAAAGTACTGACCCTTATATATATGACCAAAAAAAGTGTATAATATATTATATATATATTATAAAAAAAAAAATTACAATAACTTCAAAGGTGCTCACCTCTCATACACACTGGCAATAACCCGAAAATACTAAACCTTCATATACAATTACTCTAACCACTTGTATACACACTGATTGTAAGAACTAGCACTTAAGGGATATGAATCACAAACATTTGCTTCTTTTCCATGATATTCTGTTTTGAAGAGCTACCTAGGTTGGTGTATAGAGCACTACATGGCAGGAAATAGTGCTGCCATTTAGTGCTCTTGCAAATGGATAACATTCTTGCAGAAGTAATGCCATATAGTGCTCCAGAAATAGGCTGGCTCATAAGAATATGTCCCTGCTTTTCAACTAAAGATAGCAAGAGAACAAGGCAAAATTGATAACAGAAGTAAATTAGGAAGTTGTTTAAAATAGCATGCTCTATCTGAATCATGAAAGTAAAATTTGAATACACACTGACTATTCATCCAAAAGGTATTCAGCCCTCATTTGGGCACTAACCATAACCCCAAAACTATACACAACCACTGTATGAACACTTCTCATAACCGCAAAATGTACTTACCCCTCATATACACATTGACCATAAAACCAAAGTACCCATATCTTATATGCCCACTTAACAGAAGTTAAAATACACTCACCCCTTGGATACACACCGACGATAAACCCCAAATTACCCTTTATATACACACTCAAACCCCAAACCCAAAAAGTTATCCTCACACAAATATATAATAATAATAATAATAACTTAGTACTCATTGACCATAACCCCAAAAGTATTCACCTCTAATATGAGCACTGACAATAAGTCCAAACTACGCACCCCTTTTATCCTAGGTCATAACTCCACAAGTACTCCCCACAAATATATACATAGACTATAAAACCCAGAAATATTAACCGCTCATACAGACATTGACCAGTCCTACACACCATGACCGTACAATGCAACTATCCATTCTCTGTATGAATACAGAATAATACAAAGTGCTCACTCATCTTAATACTAAAGTACATGACCCAAAATACAAGTCAAGTGTAACTATAGATATTAACCAATCATAAAGTATCACTTGTAGAATCACATGTTCATAAAAAAATGTAAACTCTTAATTTTAAACCATTTGAATTCAAGCATAAAGGTTTACTTAGTTTCTTGGATGTGACCCAACGTAAACTGGGAATTTTATACCAGCCTGACTGGTAGCTTTATTTGCAAGTAGTAGCATAATGCTGCAGGTATGTGCAGTTGTTCCATTATAATTATCACATTGCTGGCCTCTCCCAAAACATAACAGGAGAAATAGGTATCCAACGAGAGGCATGCAGAATGTAAACTAATGCAAGTACCAATACTCCCACAGCCAATATAACACAAACGAATATATATATATATATATATATATATATATATATATATATATATATATATATATATATATATATATATATATATATATATATATATATATATATATATATATATATATATATATATATATATATATATCTCTTCTTTTTTTTTTTTTTTTTTTTTTTAAAAAGAAAAGGTGCCGGTACTCATTGATTATTGATTGATAAATTCTGCTCAGTAACTGAGAAAAGCAAAGGGATTTTGCAGCACCCTCTTGTGAAAACTGAGTATTTACATGATGATTACTAATATTACCTATTGTGAGTTGGCAGAGGTACTCAGTACCAGTGGGTACAACCAGAAAAAGATGTTTTGGGGTGGCCCCATCTTCAATCCACAAAAACTGGGTGGCATTATGAAGTAGCTGGGTGGGGCAGTGTAATACTTTGCATTATAACATGTTTTATTATTTATAATTGTTACCTAAGCTATCCAAAACACAAATTAATTACATAATTTAATATCAATTAGCCGGATGGTGTGCTTTTTAAATAGATTAATATCTAAAATAGCTAAAAAAAAGAGGTGTAGAGAAATACCTCAAATAACACCTATCTTAATGCACAGGAGTGTCAACATTAATTAATGTTGCAAACAGGAAAAAATAAAGAAAAACTATATTCCAGCACATTAGCTATTTATTTCCATCATAACAAAGTTGATAGAAAAAAGGAGGGGGAATCCACAATCAATATTGGAGCATATAACAACTCCTTATTTCTGAAAGGGAGGAAATAATTCATGTAACAAACAATAACCACATTTAAAAAAAAAAGAACATAAATGTTTAAGCATCAATAATATTGTCAGTCCTAATATGCCAAACAGTAGTCTCTTTGTGTGTGTGTGTGTGTGTATTATATATATATATAAATATATATATATATATATATATATATATATATATATATATATATATATATATATATATATATATATATATATATATATATATATATAAATATATATATATACACACACACACATATACAATATACATATATATATATATATATATATATATATATATATATATATATATATACACACACACACACTGTCCAGAAGAGAGCACTCTCACCTCAGTATTCAGCTGCCAGGGTGCCAACGATTAAATACATAGAGAACATAAGGAGGCATTTTCTGGTCTCTAAATAAGTGAAATTTAATATATCAAGCGTGACGTTTCAGGGACACTCATACTGCATGCCTCTCGTTGGATACCTATTGCTCCTGTTATGTATATCTATATCTATCTATATACACTGATCAGCCACAACATTAAAACAAGTTGCCGCCTAATATGTAGGCCCCCCTCATGCTGCCAAAACAGCTATGATGCGTCAAGGCATGGACTCCACAAGACCTCTGTATGCGTCCTGTGGTATCTGGGACCAAGATATTGGCAGCAAATCCTTTAAGTCCTGCGAAGTGGGGCCTCAATGGATAGTATTTGTTGTTCCAGCACGTCACACAAATTATCAATCGGAATGAGATCTGGGAAATTTAGAGGCCAAGGTAACACCTTGAACTATTTGTTACCATTTTAACTGGTTGTCGGTGTGATTTCTATATTCTCAGCACCTGTTAATTGATACAGGTGAGTTTAATTACAAATTAAAGGAGCATCACAAACTTGGAATGCAATTATTTCTAACTATTTTGAGAAGGTGCCAATAATTTTGTCCAGTCCATTTCTGGAGTTTTGTGTGGAATCTGTTCAATATGGCTTTTTTTTCTCCACTTTTTTGTGTCATACCAATACAAACAAAAGAAATAAACATGAGAGATGGTTGTGCGTGAAAATCCCAGTAGATCAGCAGTTTTTGAAATACTCCGACCAGCCCATCTGGCACCAACAACCATGCGCCGTTCAAAGTCACTTAAATCCCCTTTCTTCCCCATTCTGATGCTCGGTTTGAACTTCAGCAAGTCGTCTTCACCACGTCTAGATGCCTAAATGCATTGAGTTGCTGCCATGTGGATATATATATATATATATATATATATACACACATACACTGTATATATGCATAGATACAATTATATTTACATTTATATATATAATGTTTTTAAAGGTCTGAGGAAGGGGTTAATACCCCGAAACGTCGCATTAAATAGAATTGATGTTCTTCAATACCGGAGAGTGCCTTGATGTTTTTCTGGATATATATATATAATTAATATAATTGGATACTTGTATAGCGAACAACCTCAAACTTAATCGACTCGTGCCACCGATAACCGGTATTATTATTACCAAACGTAATGGTACTTATTTTATCGACCAAGGAAGGATGAAAGGCTAAGTGAACCTTGCCGGGATCGAACCTGCAACCCTTGGGTTGCCACAGATCTCTGTAACAGTGCATTAGCACAATTAACTATCTGTCCGGCCTATAGATACATATATATATATATATATATATATATATATATATATATATATATATATATATATATATATATATATATATATATATATATATATATATAAAAAAGCAAAACAATTAGTATGAAACCAGCGCACTGATTAGATACCACTCTACTTTGCAAGAGTGGAAGACAAATCATTTACCACAAATTAGTGTTATGTTCAAAATGTCCTATAGATTGATATTTTTAAATGCAGAAAAAAAGGCTAAAAAAGGCAAGTCTCTTCACGGTTTATATCAGGTAGAGGGTGGCCTTATTACCAGATGTTACCTCAATCTTATGAGGTAATGTATGTGCTTCAATCTGAACGTCTCCCGCCCAGTGGGTTCTGCCTGTGTCCTTTTTTTCAGAGATGGCTCCAGCTTTATTCTTGTGTTCTTGTTAGATTGCTTTGTAGACTCTTGCCTGTATGGTAGACTTCCTTCCTCTCCCTCTTTGCTGGTGCTTGGTACCCTCCAGGAGTATTAATCTGTTCCTTTCAGTGGTATTTCCATATAAAAGAAGAAAATCACATAGCGTAATTCTGTCTTTTAAAAAGTATTTATTTGTATACATAAAATAAGATGCACTTACATTAAGAAACCTCAATCCTTGATGAGGTAAGCTTTAAAACATATACACTTAATCATGTTAAGGGGTATATTCCCTCTTATGAACTGAATGCTGATTATGAAGCTGTATTCGTTCTGTTTAGCGTTATCTCTTCTGCTGCACGTATAAACGGTTCAATAATCTCATATAGAAATTTAAAACATGTTGTCCCTTATAATACTATTCTCTATCGTTATGGTCTGGGAAATATTGAGAATATGTCTGTGAGTCGTGTAGTGATAGGCAGTCCGATATTTCAGGTATATGTACCGCTGTGGAACAATCTATACTTTACTCAATTGCTCGATACTGATGTGCTGGTCTCCAATGCTGTACACCCACTCGTTTGGAATCCTTACGCGTTTCGAAGTTCTTAGGTAACTTCTTCGTCAGAGGAAAAAAAAGTGTATGTGTACAGGTCCCGGCTGCAGTTTTTAGATACCAAACGAGTGGGCGTATTTTTTCTCTGTGTGCGTGAGCATCATCACGTCATCTGGAGCGGGCAGTGTGTGTAACGTTACAGTTTCCATGGAAACATTTGTGTATACAATACTAAAAACAAAAATATTAGTATGATAACTGCTTATAACGAAGCAGTGCCAGAAATAAAAAAAGATTCTTAAAAAGTACTGGCCAATCTTACAGCAAGACAAATTTTTGAAAAATACCATTGGAAATGCTCCAAAAGTAATTTTTAGAAAAAGTATAAATCTGAAACAAATGTTGGCACCAAGCAAACTAAAACAAAAAGCACTGAATCGGCTATCAAACAATAGCAAGGGATTTTTCAAGTGCAATAGAGCCAATTGCAAGGGGTGCGAACATGCTTATGATCCGAAAAAGCCCACAAAAGTAGTTTGGTCTAGTGCACTTCGGTATAAGAAATGCACTATTAATAACTTAAACTGTAAAACAACTTTTTCAGTGTACTTGTTGGAATGTACATGTAAACAACAGTACATTGGGCGTACAAAACGTCCCTACAAGATCCGCCTCCTCAAACATATAAAAAACATTGAAACAGGGTTTAAAGGGCATAGCGTATCACGACATTTTAAGAAATACCACAACCAAGATCCAAAATATCTGAAAGGGACTATCCTGGAACAAGTGAATGTAGCCAAACGAGGAGGGGACAGATTCCAAAAACTCAGACAAAGAGAAACCTTTTGGATCCATTATATGGGTACTATGAATCCAACAGGTTTAAATGAGGAGATGGACCTGGTAGCTTTCTTATAGAAACCTACAAAGGACAGTTAGATTAGGACTATTATCAACTTGTAGATTTCCTTTGTATATATCAAGTGCAGAACAAACTAATAGATAGCCCCCTCCCCCTTACCCATCAATAACAGCACTTCTGTAGATTAATCAAGGGCATTATAGTAACGGACCAAATAGAGATTAGAAATAAGGGGGATTTGCGCATATATACCCAACTTTTGAAGCAGATAGAAATAGTATTTGTCTTTTTAATCCAATGATAACTGTACCAAACAACTAGAATACTAATTGTATAGAGAAATACACATTAGAATTTTATAGAAAAGAATACCACAAAAATAATAAATAGCAAACTCCAACTTGTTTATGGATATAAGATTACTCTAAGCATTAAAAATGTTCCATAACAATCATACTTTAAATTTTTATTAGGTACTAGGAACAACCATTCACACAGTAGTAGCAAGAAAAAATTAAAAACACTTAAACCCAGTTAACATGGGAATAATTAAATAAGCAACAATGATATTGATTTGCCTAGTGCCCACAAAGGAGAAATTGTAAAATAAGCTAAGCCCTTACAATCCGAGGGCTAAATTTACTTGTAATATTACTTCTTATAGTGAATAGTGGGCACCAGTTATCAAAAAAAGTAAGTAGAGGCTAGAATTATATTTTTAACATGGGTAAGCAGTTAAAAGCGACAGACAGGAGAGAGCAAGCTGCTCCTGCTGGACCCCTGACGCGCGTTTCACAGAAGAAGTTACCTAAGAACTTCGAAACGCGTAAGGATTCCAAACGAGTGGGTGTACAGCATTGGAGACCGGCACATCAGTATCGAGCAATTGAGTAAAGTATAGATTGTTCCACAGCGGTACATATACTTGAAATATCGGACCGCCTATCACTACATGACTCACAGATATATTCTCAATATTTCTCAGACCATAACGATAGAGAATAGTATTATAAGGGACAACATGTTTTAAATTTCTATATGAGATTATTGAACTGTTTATATGTGCAGCAGAAGAGATAACGCTAAACAGAACAAATACAGCTTCTTAATCAGCATTCAGTTCATAAGAGGGAATATACCCCTTAACATGATTAAGTGTATATGTTTTAAAGCTTACCTCATCAAGGATTGAGGTTTCTTAATGTAAGTGCATCTTATTTTATGTATACAAATAAATACTTTTTAAAAGACAGAATTACGCTATGTGATTTTCTTCTTTTATATGGAAATACCCCTGCAAGGAACAGATTAATACCATACTCCTGGAGGGTACCAAGCACCAGCAAAGAGGGAGAGGAAGGAAGTCTATTATACAGGCAAGAGTCTACAAAGCAATCTAACAAGAACACAAGAATAAAGCTGGAGCCATCTCTGGAAAAAAAGGGACACAGGCAGAACCCACTGGGCGGGAGACGTTCAGATTGAAGCACATACATTACCTCATAAGACTGAGGTAACATCTGGTAAGAAGGCCACCCTCTACCTGATATAAACCGTGAAGAGACTTGCCTTTTTAAGCCTTTTTTCTGCATTTAAAAATATCAATCTATAGGACATTTTGAACATAACATTAATTTGTGGTAAATGATTTGTCTTCCACTCTTGCAAAGTAGAGTGGTATCTAATCAGTGTGCTGGTTTCATACCAATTGTTTCGCTTTTATAATTATGTACAACAGTGTAAAGGGTACATTGTATTAGTTTTAAGCAGCACGATTACAGCCACACATACAGTGTTTATCTAGAGTGTTGAAACATTATACATCTACAAGACAGACAAATTTTCTTTAACAAAAATCTTTTTTTTCTCCAAAAATTCTTAAAGAAAAGTTTGAGCGCTGGTGACATTCTCTTGAAATTATATATATATATATATATATATATATATATATATTATATGAGAGGAGAGAGGAGTTAATACTAATTATTTATAAATCCGGTGCTTCCCATTAAAAATTCTGACTCACAGATTTAACTTTTTGATTGTGATAATGATTTCAGGGATTTAGTTTAGTGCTGGACAAGACTGTCTTTTTCTCCCAGTTTTCCCTCTATCGCCTTATTTTTTCTTTTTCTTATATACTTCTTAACTTTATCCTTTTTCATTATTCATACATTAGCACAGTCTCCGTGCACCAATCATTTGCTATCTAAATTTTCATGTAACAGATAATTGTAAAACTTACTCATCTTTATTAACTGCGTGGTGCTCTTAAACTATAACAAAAAAATATATATAAATAAATAAATAAATATATATCAGAATGACAAACAGGATGATTGAGGTGGTTAGTAGACCGAGGGCCTTATATTCAAAACCTCACCAATCAGACTAGATATTCTAAGAGGTCTCGTCGGTACGGCAAAGCCCTTAAAAAAAAAAAAAAAAAAAAAAAATAGAAACACAAATTTTATTTTGAGACATCTTTATGTAAATCAGAGACTCCTATATACAATACAAGGTCTAAAAAGATTTAGCGTTATTTCTCACCATGCCGGTGAGGTTTTGAATATCAGTCCCTGAGAGGTAACCTGCAGCAAGGCGCAAGCAAACTGGTCAAAGGCTGCACAGTCATAGCTAGTTTATAGCTATTTTAGCTAGGAATTATTTTTTTAAACAGATAGCACGTAGCATGTATGAGTCTGACTCGTGAGACAAATGTCGCGGTATACTTCCTGCAGAGAAGCTTTTGCTGGTGTTTGATAATTTGATTTTCAGTTTATAACTTGTTTCACATTTTTGTGAGTGGTCTTATCATCCCTTATAAAAACTATAAGGAATCACTTTTTCAGTTTATTATTGTATTATCATATTACAATATTGCTAGCAGTGCATTTTTATAAGGTAAAGGACAATAACACCTGCTTTATATTGTTACACAACAGGCATGGATGGTTGCACACCTGCAGTGAGCATATACTGCTGCAAATGTCCCTCATTGACAGTCTACTCCAGAATTGTTATTGTTTAAAATAATAGATAATCACTTTATTACCCATTCCCCAGTTTTGCATAATCAACACGGTTATATAATTATACTTTTTACCTTGGTGATTACCTTGTATCTAAGCCTCTGCAGACTGCCCCCTTATTTCAGTTCTTTTGACAGAGTTGCATTTTAGCCAATCAGTGCAAACTCACAAATATCTCCACGGGAGAGAGCACGATTTTATCTCTATGGCACACATGATTTAGCACTGTCCAGATGTGAAAAACTGTAAGGGGTGCAGAGAGATAAGAGGCCACCTTCAAGGGCTTAGAAAACAATTTATTTTTACCTGATGAATTCATTTCTTTCTTGGTTGTGAAAGTCCACAAGATAATTACTCTTGGGAATTACATCACCTGGCCACCAGGAGCAGGCATAGACAAACCATACCAGAGCTCAATTGTCTCTCCTACTTCCATTTCCCTCCCAGTAGTGAGTAAAGCCGAGTATAGGAAGAAAAAAGGATAGTGGGAAAAGAGGTACAAACTAAAACTACTGCCAGCAAACGAAATGATGGGTGGGTTCGGGGACTCTCGCAATCAAGAATGAAATTAATTTATCAGGTAAGAATAAAATTATGTTTTCTTTCTAGTGGTTGTCAGAGTCCATAAGATTATTCCTCTTGGGAAACGATACCCAAGCTGAGGAGTCCACGGATGTTGGTGGGTGTGTATAAATAAAACACACAGATTTATAAACATGGATAAATCAACGGTAACATTGTCTGCTACATAAATGTCCAAAAACGTTGTTAACAAACATTCAGAACTGGAAAAATATAACCTTAAAAGGGACAGTCTAGTCAAAGTTAAACTTTCATGATTTAAATAGGGCATGTGATTTTAAACAACTTTCCAATTTACTTTTTATCATCAAATTTGCTTTGCGCTCATCGTATTCTTTGTGGAAAGCTAAACCTAGGTAGGCTCATATGCTAACTTCTGAGCCGTTGGACTTCTTCTTATCTTAGTGAATTTTGACAGTTTTTGACAGACTGCTAGTTCATCTGTGTCATATAGGTAACATTGTGCTCACTCCTATAAACTGTCCCTTTAAAGGGAACAAACACCTGCTTGACATATTCTAAACTAACTTTTTCTAATTGTGCAAAACAAACTAACTAACAATGTTGTATGCAGTCTTTTCATCTTACTGTATTCTGTTGTAGATAAAAGCTTTATAATTAAACGTTGATCTGCAGCATTGGATGTGCTAAGTATGCTTCCATTTTTAAAAGTACTTCCACAACAGTGGGTCACGTGATGCACAAGGCACCAGCTATTACTAAATCATAGTGAGCCCTGCAGTGTCTGAGAAGAACGGCTCCAGGCACTGTTATGTTTATAAATAGCAGGAGCAGGGAAGGAAGTGTGAGGGGGAAGGAGAGGTGGAGAGGGAGGCACAGGGGGAAGAAAGGCTCCGTCCGGAGAACATAAGTAAGGTAGATGGAATGCAAATGTCTCTTGTTACAATTTTTTATGCAGCGTGCGTTTGATTTCTTTCTCCCCCCTGTGCCTCCCTCTCCACATCTCCTCTCCCTCACACTTCCTTCCCTGCTTGTGCTATTTAAAAATATAACAGTGCCTGAAGCCGTTCTTCTGAGACACTGCAGGGCTCACTCTGATTTAGTAATTGCTGGTGCTGTGTGCATCATGTGACACACTGTTGTGGAACGTACGTTACAATATGGCAGCATACATAGCACATCCAATGCTGCAGATAAATATTTAAATTCTAAAGCTTTAATATACAGCAGAATGTGGCAAGATAAAGACTGCAAACAGAATTAAAGGCAGTTTATTTTGGATAATCAGAAAAAGTTAGTTTAAAACATTTCAAGTAGGTGTTATGGTTCCCTTTAACTGCTCAGAGGTGTCTATGGCTACTTAAGGCGGTGCACTTTCATAGAATATGCATGACTCAGCAGAGGCTGTAAGAGCTCGGAACCAGCAGTGCCTTGTGGCTCCTGAGCAATACCTTAAAGGGAATGAAACCCAAAAATGTTGTTTAAAATTGTATGCTCTTTCTGAATAATTAAAGAACTTTCCAATTTAAATTATCTAATTTGCATAGTTTTCTTGACATCCTTTATTGAAAAGCTTACCACTTTCATAGAATTTGCATGACTCAGCAGGGGCTGTAAGAGCTCGGAACCAGCAGTGCCTTGTGGCTCCTGAGCAATAGAAACATACTCAGGACCAGCAGTGCCTTGTGGCTCCTGAGCATTACCTTAAAGGACATGAAACCAAAAAATTGTATTGAATGATTCAGAAAAGCATACAATTTTAAACAACTTTCCAATTTACTTCAATTATCTAATTCATGTAGTTTTCTTGTCATCCTTTATTGAAAAGCTTATCGCCTGGAAGCTGCACTAACACGAGTTAGAATGAGTATGTATTTTTTGCACTATAATAGTGGCATTTGGCAGTAGAGGATTGAGAGAATTGTAGCCACAGACATAAGTCTTTAGGGTACTGTAGTATGGAAGTCAGTGATGGCCTTTTACCGTTAGGGTGCGTGTATACGAGTGTGAATGAAAGTTACAAACTACATATACATCCAGTACACATGTGACACAGTCACTGCATACAAAACACATACACCCAGCATGCACACACACTACACATACACCCAGCAGACATATATACGACAAAACCACTGTACACACACTATAAATACACCCAAGTACACACACACTACACAACCACTGCACACACTATACATTCACCCAGTACAAACATGCTACACAACCACTGCACACACACACACACACTATACATACAGAGTACAAACATGCTACACAACCACTGCACACACTATACATTCACCCAGTACACACACACTACACAACCACTGCACACACTATACATTCACTCAGTACAAACATGCTACACAACCACTGCACACACACACACACTATACATACAGAGTACAAACATGCTACACAACCACTGCGGGCACACACACTATACATTCACCCAGTACAAACATGCTACACAACCACTGCGCACACACACACACACACTATACATTCACCCAGTACAAACATGCTACACAACCACTGCGCACACACACACACTATACATTCACCCAGTACAAACATGCTACACAACCACTACACACACACACACACTATACATTCACCCAGTACAAACATGCTACACAACCACTACACACACACACACACTATACATTCACCCAGTACAAACATGCTACACAACCACTACACACACACACACACACACACTATACATTCACCTAGTACAAACATGCTACACAACCACTGCGCACACACACACACTATACATACAAACATGCTATACAACCACTGCCCACACACTATACATCCACCCAGTACAAACATGCTACACAACCACTGCACACACTATACATCCACCCAGTACAAACATGCTACACAACCACTGCACACACTATAGAGTACAAACATGCTACACAACTACTGCACACACTATACATAGAGTACAAACATGCTACACAACCACTGCACACACTATACATAGAGTACAAACATGCTACACAACTACTGCACACACTATATATTCACCCAGTACAAACATGCTACACAACCACTGCACACACTACACATATACACAGTATAGACAACACAACCACTGCAAACAAAACATAACATTTAACCATACACCCAGTAAACACACACTATACATACACCCAGTATACACATGCTACACAAACACTGCACACACACACCCTATACATACATTCAGTACACACACAAAACACAACTATGGTATACACAAACTATACATTCACACATGCTACACAAACACAGCACACACACACTGTATTTTACATAAACACTGTGCACGCACACACAAAAACACTACACATACATATGACTGCACACACATATACATTTTTACACACAAAAAAAGGAAATTCAATGGTAAAATTCACGATCACACATTAAAAGGCAAGTAAATTCTCTCACTTTCAAGAATTTACTAATATGATATAATAATACATTATTATTTAATAGGCAAGTTTAATTTTGGAATTCCCATGCTTTGACTGTATTTAAAAGGGTTTTGTGAGGGTGCAATATACCAAAGATTAATCTGCATGTACACACAATCCTTTTGCTGCATCATCATTTCATCACCAGGAGGAAGAGTGTGGGAAGGATAACTGTGTGCAGGTGCACTATAAGAAACTGAGGCTGATACTTTCTATTGTGGTATCATAGCAACCAGCAAGCATCCCAGTCATATTTCTAAGAGACTATTACTGAATACAACAATGGATGTCATTTAAAATAACAACATTTCTGCTGCCAAAATTGAAGAAATTTATATTATTAGAGGTCAATATTGATTATATAAAGGTTTATTACTGCTACAAACAAATTTCAAGTAAAACAGGTGTTTTGCTGCTTGAATAAAGAAATTGGCATTACTGTTTTAACTACACATGCCTGAATACTCTAAATCACAAAAGAGGAAATTATTCCTGATTGGTTAACAGCACAAGGGGGGGGGGGGCACTCACAATTTTGGCAGATTGACTCTACACTGTAATGACTGTTTGTCAGCAAATAATAAAGTTACATAATGTCGAAATACAAGAAATAGTAGAATGTTCAGGGTGCTCTGTGTATCTAACTAATAAATAAAAGATATCTATAAAAACATAATTTATGCTTACCTGATAAATTTATTTCTCTTGTAGTGTATCCAGTCCACGGATCATCCATTACTTGTGGGATATTCTCCTTCCCAACAGGAAGTTGCAAGAGGATCACCCACAGCAGAGCTGCTATATAGCTCCTCCCCTCACTGCCATATCCAGTCATTTGACCGAAACAAGCCGAGAAAGGAGAAACCATAGGGTGCAGTGGTGACTGTAGTTTAATTAAAATTTAGACCTGCCTGAAAAAGGACAGGGCGGGCCATGGACTGGATACACTACAAGAGAAATAAATTTATCAGGTAAGCATAAATTATGTTTTCTCTTGTTAAGTGTATCCAGTCCATGGATCATCCATTACTTGTGGGATACCAAAACCAAAGCTAAAGTACACGGATGATGGGAGGGACAAGGCAGGAACTTAAACGGAAGGAACCACTGCCTGTAGAACCTCTCTCCCAAAAACAGACTCAGAAGAAGCAAAAGTATCAAATTTGGAAAATTTGGAAAAAGTATGAAGAGAAGACCAAGTTGCAGCCTTGCAAATCTGTTCAACAGAGGCCTCATTTTTAAAGGCCCAGGTGGAAGTCACAGCTCTAGTAGAATGAGCTGTAATCCTTTCAGGAGGCTGCTGTCCAGCAGTCTCATAGGCTAAACGAATTATACTCCGAAGCCAAAAAGAAAGAGAGGTTGCCGAGGCCTTCTGACCTCTCCTCTGTCCAGAGTAAACAACAAACAGGTTAGATGTTTGGCGAAAATCTTTAGTAGCCTGTAAGTAAAACTTCAAGGCACGGACTACGTCTAGATTATGCAAAAGACGTTACTTCTTTGAAGAAGGATTAGGACATAATGATGGAACAACAATCTCTTGATTGATATTCTTGTTAGAAACCACCTTAGGTAAAAACCTAGGTTTTGTACGCAGAACAACTTTATCTGAATGAAAGATCAGATAAGGAGAATCACAATGTAAGGCAGATAACTCCGAGACTCTTCGAGCCGAGTAAATAGCCATCAGAAAAAGAACTTTCCATGAAAGAAGTTTGATATCAATAGAATGAAGGGGTTCAAACGGAACCCCTTGAAGAACTTTAAGAACCAAGTTTAAGCTCCATGGAGGAGTAACAGGTTTAAACACAGGCTAAATTCTAACTAAAGCCTGGCAAAATGCCTGAACGTCTGGAACTTCTGCCAGACGCTTGTGTAAAAGAATATAGACAGAGCAGAAATCTGTCCCTTTTAAGAACTAGCTGATAATCCTTTGTCCAAACCCTCTTGGAGGAAGGACAATATCCTAAGAATCCTAACCCTACTCCATGAGTAATTCTTGGATTCACACCAATGAAGATATTTACGCCATATCTTGTGGTAAATTTTCCTGGTGACAGGCTTTCGTGCCTGTATTAAGGTATAAATTACTGACTCGGAGAAGCCACGCTTTGATAGGATCAAGCGTTCAATCTCCATGCAGTCAGTCTCAGAGAAAGTAGATTCGGATGATTGAAAGGACCTTGTATTAGAAAGTCTTGTCTCAGAGGCAGAGTCCATGGTGGAAAGGATGACATATCCACTAGGTCTGCATACCAGGTCCTGCGTGGCCACGCAGGCGCTATCAATATCACCGATGCTCTTTCCTGTTTGATTTTGGCAATCAGAGGAGGGAGCAGAGGAAACGGTGGAAACACATAAGCCAGGTTGAAGAACCAAGGCGCTGCTAGAGCATCTATCAGTGCCTCTTCTGGGTCCCTGGACCTGGATCCGTAACAAGGAAGCTTGGCGTTCTGGCGAGATGCCATGAGATCCAATTCTGGTTTGCCCCAATGGAGAACCAATTGAGCAAACACCTCCGGATGGAGTTCCCATTCCCCCGGATGAAAAGTCTGACGACTTAGAAAATCCGCCTCCCAGTTCTCTACACCTGGGATATGGATCGCTGACAGGTAGCAAGAGTGAGTCTCTGCCCAGCGAATTATCTTGGAGACTTCTGACATCGCTAGGGAACTCCTGGTTCCCCCTTTATGGTTGATGTAAGCCACAGTCGTGATGTTGTCCGACTGAAATTTGATGAACCTCAGTGTTGCTAGCTGAGGCCAAGCCAGAAGAGCATTGAATATTGCTCTTAACTCCAGAATATTTATTGGGAGGAGTTTCTCCTCCTGAGTCCATGAACCCTGAGCCTTCAGGGAGTTCCAGACTGCACCCCAGCCTAGAAGGCTGGCATCTGTTGTTACAATTGTCCAATCTGGTCTGCGAAAGGTCATACCCTTGGACAGATGGGCCCGAGATAACCACCAGAGAAGAGAATCTCTGGTTTCCTGATCCAGATTTAGTAGAGGGGACAAATCTGTGTAATCCCCATTCCACTGACTGAGAATGCATAATTGCAGCGGTCTGAGATACAGGCGCGCGAATGGCACTATGTCCATTGCCGCTACCATTAAGCCGATTACTTCCATGCACTGAGCCACCGCAGGGCGTGGAATGGAGTGAAGAACACGGCAAGCATTTAGAAGTTTTGATAACCTGGACTCAGTCAGGTAAATTTTCATTTCTACAGAATCTATTAGAGTCCCTAGGAAGGAAACCCTCGTGAGAGGAGATAGAGAACTCTTTTCTTCGTTCACGTTCCACCCATGCGACCTCAGGAATGCCAGAACTATCTCTGTATGAGATTTGGCAATTTGAAAGATTGATGCCTGTATCAGGATATCGTCCAGGTAAGGAGCCACCGCTATGCCTCGCGGTCTTAGGACCGCCAGAAGTGAGCCCAGAACCTTTGTAAAAATTCTTGGGGCTGTAGCCAACCCGAATGGAAGAGCTACAAATCGGTAATGCCTGTCTAGAAAGGCAAACCTCAGGAACTGATGAAGATTCTTGTGAATCGGAATGTGAAGGTAGGCATCCTTTAAGTCCACTGTGGTCATGTACTGACCCTCTTGGATCATGGGTAAAATGGTTCGAATAGTTTCCATCTTGAATGACGGAACTCTGAGGAATTTGTTTAGGATCTTTAAATCCAAAATTGGTCTGAAGGTTCCCTCTTTTTTGGGAACCACAAACAGATTTGAATAAAACCCCTGTCCTTGTTCCGTCCGCGGAACTGGATGGATCACTCCCATTACAAGGAGATCTTGTACGCAGCTTAGGAATGCCTCTTTCTTTATCTGGTTTGCAGATAATCTTGAAAGGTGAAATCTCCCTTGTGGAGGAGAAGCTTTGAAGTCCAGAAGATATCCCTGAGATATGATCTCCAACGCCCAGGGATCATGAACATCTCTTGCCGACGCCTGATATAAACTGGGCCAATGAAACTAGTAATTCAGCTAAGGGGGATAGATTTTTAAATGTTCTCAGGGATAACTTCATGTCACAATTAATAGAGGAGCCAACTAGGAGTAAAGCTATATTGGATTTAGTGCTATCAAACAATACAGATATAATATCAAACATAGAAGTTAAAGAACATTTGGGTAACAGTGATCATAACATGGTCACATTTGAAATCTATTTTCAAATGCAGTGTTTTAAAGGCTTAACTAAGACTTTTAATTTCAAGAAAGCAAAATTCAACGATTTAAGGAAATCATTAAATAATATAAATTGGGACAATGAATTTTCTAATAAAAATACAGAGAATAAATGGATAATATTTAAAAATGTGTTAAATAAATATACATATCAACACATACCATATGGTTATAAAAATAAAAATAAAAAACCAAAGCCGTTATGGCTAAATAAAAATGTGTTAAGAGAAATTAGGAAAAAACGTAGGGCATTTAAATTATTAAAAGAAAATAGTACAGACTCAGCATACAATATTTATAAGGAATGTAACAAAGCATGCAAAAAAGCAATCAAATTAGCCAAAATTGAAAATGAAAAATTAATTGCCAAGGATTCTAAGTCTAACCCTAAAAGGTTCTTTAAGTACATAAATAGCAAAAAATCTAAGTAGGATAATATAGGTACATTAAAATGCATGGAGGGTAGCATGATAAATAATGACAGGGAGAAGGCTGAGGTATTAAACCAGTTTTTTTCTTCAGTATACACAAGAGAGGAACCATTGAATCATACTTTGGAACAGAATAGAACATGTCAGTCCATACCACTAACTGGGTTTTGTTTAGAGGATATCAGGAAAAAAATGGAAAATATTAAGGTAAATAAAACTCCAGGCCCAGATGGAATACACCCAAGGGTGTTAAGGGAATTTAGCACTGTTATAGACAAACCTTTACTCTTAATTTTTCAAGACTCATTATCCTCAGGCATGGTACCCCAGGATTGGCGTAAAGCTGATGTGGTGCCACTCTTCAAAAAGGGAAGCAGGGATGATCCAGGAAGCTATAGACCAGTTAGTCTGACATCAATAGTGGGGAAGATATTTGAAGGGATTATAAGGGATTATATTGATGAGCATATTCGTGTAAACAAGATTATGAGTCCTAATCAGCATGGCTTTAGGAGAAATAGATCATGTCAAACTAATCTAATTAGATTCTACGAGGAAGTAAGTAAAAATATAGATAAAAGGGAATCAGTTGATGTGATATACTTAGATTTTGCAAAGGCATTTGATACAGTGCCACATAAGAGATTAATGCACAAAATTAAGGGACTGTGAATAGCTGAAAATGTTAGCTCATGGATAAATAACTGGATAAAAGATAGGGAGCAACGAGTAGTAGTAAATGGATCATACTCAGATTGGACAAAGGTAATCAGTGGCGTCCCCCAGGGATCAGTACTGGGCCCTATTCTTTTTAATATTTTTATAAATGACTTGGAGCAAGGATTAAATAGCGACATCTCTATTTTTGCAGATGATACTAAGTTAAGTAAGGTCATAAGGTCAGAGCAGGACGAACTCTCTTTACAAAGGGATTTGCTAAAATTAGAACTATGGGGAAGTGAATGGAAAATGAGATTTAATACGGAAAAATGCAAGGTTCTACATTTTGGAAGTAAAAATAAGCAGGCTACGTATTTTTTAAATGGGACAAGACTTAGCCAAACACAGGAGGAAAGGGATTTGGGAGTAGTAATAGATAACAAGCTAAAGATGGGTGCACAATGCAGGGCAGCGGCTTCAAAGGCTAATAAGATACTAGCATGTATTAAAAGAGGCATTGATTCAAGGGAGGAAAGCATAATTCTGTCATTATATAAAGCCCTGGTAAGACCTCACCTTGAGTTTGGAGTGCAGTTCTGGGGACCAATTGCTAAAAAAGATATTGCAGAACTAGAAAAAGTTCAGAGAAGGGCCACAAAGCTAATAAGGGGATTGGAGAAATTAACCTATGAGGAGAGGCTAGCCAAACTGGGTCTGTTTTCTTTAGAAAAAAGGCACTTGAGAGGTGACATGATTACTTTATATAAATATATTCAAGGCCCATATACAGAGATGGCAGAAGCTCTGTTTATTCCAAGAAAATTGTTTCTGACAAGAGGTCATAATTTAAGGTTGGAGGAAAGGAGATTTAATCTCCTGCAACGGAAACGTTTTTTCACTGTAAGAGCAATAAAATTGTGGAACTCATTACCAAAGGAGGTAGTGAATGCCAATACCATAGATACATTTAAAAATATTCTGGATAAATTTCTGTATATAAACAAAATTCATGGATATGATTGCTAGTATTAAATGGGTCACATTTTAATGGGGTTATTTAAGCTTAACTGGAGCTTTTTGTAAGTATTTTAGATTTGTATAGGTTGAACTCGATGGACTTCAGTCTTTTTTCAACCTTATCTACTATGTTACTATGTTACGCCTGGGCGAAGAGAGAGAGTCTGCCCCCTACTAGATCCGTTGTCAGATAGGGGGCCGCTCCTGCATGCTGTCTTAGAGGCAGCAGCAGACTTTCTGGCCTGCTTGCCCTTGTTCCAGGACTGGTTAGGTTTCCAGGCCTGCTTGGATTGAACAAAAGTTCCCTCTTGTTTTGAAGCAGAGGAAGTTGATGCTGCACCTGCCTTGAAATTTCGAAAGGCACGAAAATTAGACTGTTTGGCCCTTGATTTGGCCCTGTCCTGAGGAAGGGTATGACCCTTACCTCCAGTAATGTCAGCAATAATTTCTTTCAAACCAGGCCCAAATAAGGTCTGCCCCTTGAAAGGAATGTTGAGTAATTTAGACTTTGAAGTCACATCAGCTGACCAGGATTTGAGCCATAGCGCCCTACGCGCCTGGATGGCGAATCCGGAATTCTTAGCCGTTAGTTTAGTCAAATGAACAATGGCATCAGAAACAAATGAGTTAGCTAGCTTAAGAGTTCTAAGCTTGTCAACAATTTCAGTCAATAGAGCTGTATGGATGGCGTCTTCCAGGGCCTCAAACCAGAATGCCGCCGCAGCAGTGACAGGTGCAATGCATGCAAGGGACTGTAAAATAAAACCTTGTTGAATAAACATTTTCTTAAGGTAACCTTCTAATTTTTTATCCATTGGATCTGAAAAAGCACAACTGTCCTCAACCGGGATAGTGGTACGCTTTGCTAAAGTAGAAACTGCTCCCTCCACCTTAGGGACAGTCTGCCATAAGTCCCGTGTAGTGGCATCTATTGGAAACATTTTTCTAAATATAGGTGGTGGGGAAAAGGGCACACCGGGCCTATCCCACTCCTTACTAATAATTTCTGTAAGCCTTTTAGGTATTGGAAAAACATCAGTACTCACCGGCACTGCATAGTATTTATCCAGCCTACACAATTTCTCTGGCACTGCAATTGTGTCACAGTCATTCAGAGCAGCTAATACCTCCCCAAGCAATACACGGAGGTTCTCAAGCTTAAATTTAAAATTAGAAATCTCTGAATCAGGTCTCCCCGATTCAGAGACGTCACTCACAGTCTGAAGCTCTCCGTCCTCAGGTTCTGCATATTGTGACGCAGTATCAGACATGGCTCTTACAGCATCTACGCGCTCTGTATCTCGTCTAACCCCAGAGCTATCGCGCTTGCCTCTCAATTCAGGCAATCTGGATAATACCTCTGACAGGGTATTATTCATGATTGCAGCCATGTCCTGCAAAGTAATCGCTATGGGCATCCCTGATGTACTTGGCGCCATATTAGCGTGCGTCCCTTGAGCGGGAGGCGAAGGGTCCGACACGTGGGGAGTTAGTCGGCATAACTTCCCCCTTGACAGACCCCTCTGGTGACAATTCTTTTATAGATAAAGACTGATCTTTACTGTTTAAGGTGAAATCAATACATTTAGTACACATTCTCCTATGGGGCTCCACCATGGCTTTTAAACATAATGAACAAGTATCCTCTGTTTCAGACATGTTTGTACAGACTAGCAATGAGACTAGCAAGCTTGGAAAACACTTTAAAGCAAGTTAACAAGCAATATAAAAAAACATTACTGTGCCTTTAAGAGAAACAAATTTTGACAAAATTTGAAATAACAGTGAAAAAAGGCAGTTACACTAACAAAATTTTTACAGTGTATGTAACAAGTCAGCAGAGCATTGCACCCACTTGCAAATGGATGATTAACCCCTTAATAACAAAAACAGAATAATAAATGACAAAAAGGTTTTTTAAACACAGTCACAGTCTACTGTGATTGTTACCCTCCACAAACACGACTTTGAAGCCTTTTGAGCCTTCAGAGATGTCCTGTATCATGCAGAGGGAAGCTGAATGTCTCTGTCAGTATTTTTATCTGCACAGAAAAGCACTAAAAACAGAATTTATGCTTACCTGATAAATTACTTTCTCCAACGGTGTGTCCGGTCCACGGCGTCATCCTTACTTGTGGGATATTCTCTTCCCCAACAGGAAATGGCAAAGAGTCCCAGCAAAGCTGGTCACATGATCCCTCCTAGGCTCCGCCTACCCCAGTCATTCGACCGACGGACAGGAGGAAATATATATAGGAGAAATCATATGATACCGTGGTGACTGTAGTTAGAGAAAATAATTAATCAGACCTGATTAAAAAAACCAGGGCGGGCCGTGGACCGGACACACCGTTGGAGAAAGTAATTTATCAGGTAAGCATAAATTCTGTTTTCTCCAACATAGGTGTGTCCGGTCCACGGCGTCATCCTTACTTGTGGGAACCAATACCAAAGCTTTAGGACACGGATGAAGGGAGGGAGCAAATCAGGTCACCTAAACGGAAGGCACCACAGCTTGCAAAACCTTTCTCCCAAAAATAGCCTCCGAAGAAGCAAAAGTATCAAATTTGTAAAATTTGGCAAAAGTGTGCAGTGAAGACCAAGTCGCTGCCTTACATATCTGGTCAACAGAAGCCTCGTTCTTGAAGGCCCATGTGGAAGCCACAGCCCTAGTGGAGTGAGCTGTGATTCTTTCAGGAGGCTGCCGTCCGGCAGTCTCATAAGCCAATCGGATAATGCTTTTAAGCCAAAAGGAAAGAGAGGTAGAAGTCGCTTTTTGACCTCTCCTTTTACCAGAATAAACAACAAACAAGGAAGATGTTTGTCTGAAATCTTTAGTAGCCTCTAAATAGAATTTTAGAGCACGGACTACGTCCAAATTGTGTAACAAACGTTCCTTCTTTGAAACTGGATTCGGACACAAAGAAGGAACAACTATCTCCTGGTTAATATTTTTGTTAGAAACAACTTTAGGAAGAAAACCAGGCTTAGTACGCAAAACCACCTTATCTGCATGGAACACCAGATAAGGAGGAGAACACTGCAGAGCAGATAACTCTGAAACTCTTCTAGCAGAAGAAATTGCAACCAAAAACAAAACTTTCCAAGATAATAACTTAATATCTACGGAATGTAAGGGTTCAAACGGAACCCCTTGAAGAACTGAAAGAACTAGATTTAGACTCCAGGGAGGAGTCAAAGGTCTGTAAACAGGCTTGATCCTAACCAGAGCCTGAACAAATGCTTGAACATCTGGCACAGCTGCCAGTCTTTTGTGAAGTAAAACAGATAAAGCAGAGATCTGTCCCTTCAGAGAACTTGCAGATAATCCTTTCTCCAAACCTTCTTGTAGAAAGGATAGAATCTTAGGAATTTTTATCTTGTTCCATGGGAATCCTTTAGATTCACACCAATAGATATATTTTTTCCATATTTTATGGTAAATTTTTCTAGTTACAGGCTTTCTAGCCTGAATCAGAGTATCTATTACAGAATCTGAAAACCCACGCTTTGATAAAATCAAGCGTTCAATCTCCAAGCCGTCAGTTGGAGGGAAACCAGATTCGGATGTTCGAATGGACCTTGAACAAGAAGGTCCTGTCTCAAAGGTATCTTCCATGGTGGAGCCGATGACATATTCACCAGGTCTGCATACCAAGTCCTGCGTGGCCACGCAGGAGCTATCAAGATTACCGAAGCCCTCTCCTGATTGATCCTGGCTACCAGCCTGGGAATGAGAGGAAACGGTGGGAATACATAAGCTAGGCTGAAGGTCCAAGGTGCTACTAGTGCATCTACTAGAGTCGCCTTGGGATCCCTGGATCTGGACCCGTAGCAAGGAACCTTGAAGTTCTGACGAGACGCCATCAGATCCATGTCTGGAATGCCCCATAATTGAGTTATTTGGGCAAAGATTTCCGGATGGAGTTCCCACTCCCCCGGATGGAATGTCTGACGACTCAGAAAATCCGCTTCCCAATTTTCCACTCCTGGGATGTGGATTGCAGACAAGTGGCAGGAGTGATCCTCCGCCCATTGAATTATTTGGTCACTTCTTCCATCGCCAGGGAACTCCTTGTTCCCCCCTGATGATTGATATATGCAACAGTTGTCATGTTGTCTGATTGAAACCTTATGAATTTGGCCTTTGCTAGTTGAGGCCAAGCTTTGAGAGCATTGAATATCGCTCTCAGTTCCAGAATGTTTATCGGGAGAAGAGATTCTTCCCGAGACCATAGACCCTGAGCTTTCAGGGGTTCCCAGACCGCACCCCAGCCCACCAGGCTGGCGTCGGTTGTGACAATGATCCACTCTGGTCTGCGGAAGCTCATTCCCTGTGACAGATTGTCCAGGGTCAGCCACCAACGGAGTGAATCTCTGGTCTTTTGATCTACTTGAATCGTCGGAGACAAGTCTGTATAATCCCCATTCCACTGTCTGAGCATGCACAGTTGTAATGGTCTTAGATAAATTCGTGCAAAAGGAACTATGTCCATTGCTGCAACCATCAATCCTATTACTTCCATGCACTGCGCTATGGAAGGACGAAGAACAGAATGAAGTACCTGACAAGAGCTTAGAATTTTTTATTTTCTGACCTCTGTCAGAAAAATCCTCATTTCTAAGGAATCTATTATCGTTCCCAAGAAGGGAACTCTTGTTGACGGGGACAGAGAACTCTTTTCTTTGTTCACCTTCCATCCGTGAGATCTGAGAAAGGCTAGGACGATGTCCGTATGAGCCTTTGCTTTTGACAGAGACGACGCTTGAATCAGGATGTCGTCCAAGTAAGGTACCACTGCAATGCCCCTTGGGCTTAGAACCGCTAGAAGGGACCCTAGTACCTTTGTGAAAATCCTTGGAGCAGTGGCTAATCCGAATGGAAGTGCCACAAACTGATAATGCTTGTCCAGGAAAGCGAACCTTAGGAACTGATGATGTTCCTTGTGGATAGGAATATGTAGGTACGCATCCTTTAAATCCACGGTAGTCATAGATTGATTTTCCTGGATAGTAGGTAGGATCGTTCGAATAGTTTCCATTTTGAACGATGGAACCTTGAGAAATTTGTTTAGGATCTTTAGATCCAAAATTGGTCTGAATGTTCCCTCTTTTTTGGGAACTATGAACAGGTTGGAATAAAAACCCATCCCTTGTTCTCTTATTGGAACTGTATGAACCACTCCCATCTTTAACAGGTCTTCTACACAATGTAAGAATGCCTGTCTTTTTATTTGGTTTGAAGATAATTGAGACCTGTGGAACCTTCCCCTTGGGGGTAGTTCCTTGAATTCCAGGAGATAACCTTGAGAAACTATTTCTAGCGCCCAAGGATCCTGAACATCTCTTGCCCAAGCCTGAGCAAAGAGAGAAAGTCTGCCCCCCACCAGATCCGGTCCCGGATCGGTGGCCATCCCTTCATGCTGTTTTGGTAGCAGTGGTAGGCTTCTTGGCCTGCTTACCCTTGTTCCAGCCTTGCATTGGTCTCCAGGCTGGTTTGGGTTGTGAGGTATTACCCTCTTGCTTAGAGGATGTAGAGTTAGAGGCTGGTCCGTTTCTGCGAAAGGGACGAAAATTAGGCTTGTTTTTAGCCTTAAAAGACCTATCCTGTGGGAGGGCGTGGCCCTTTCCCCCGGTGATGTCTGAAATAATCTCTTTCAAATCAGGTCCAAATAATGTTTTACCCTTGAAAGGGATGTTAAGCAATTTTGTCTTGGAAGACACATCCGCTGACCAAGACTTTAGCCAAAGCGCTCTGCGCGCCACAATAGCAAACCCTGAATTTTTCGCCGCTAATCTAGCTAATTGCAAAGCGGCATCTAAAATAAAAG